>NW_017731665.1:737819-740399 GCF_001890085.2 Hipposideros armiger | reverse complement strand
ATATTATTTTTAAACGGTAGCGTTTTATTTTGCCTGCACCTGTTTTTCTTTTTTATATAGTATATTTTAAAATGTGTAACAGCTTTATTGAGGTATAATTCATGTACCATACAATTTACCCATTTAATGTGTGCAATTCACAGGTTTCTAGTATATTTGCAGAGTTCTATGACCATCACCACAATCAGTTGTAGAACATTTCATCACCCTAAAAAGAAGCCCCATACCTATGTGGATGGAAAAAAGGGCCACATACTAAACCTGACAAGCTCAAGGGAGGGAAGTCTGTGTGGCTGGCCTTACAAACTCAGAAGACCAAAATTAACCACACAGGATGGCCTAAACATACAAATTCCTAACTAAAAGCGGGGCATGGCAGGTAGTCAGGGTCCTAGAACTGGAGTTTCCTTGACAAATTTACCTTAAGTGAACCTGTCTATTGTCTTTTTTCATCTAAGAGAATATATGTTTGAAATGTCAGAGTAATCTTCTTTTCCAGACCCCCCTCAAGGCACAACCCCTGGCACCAGAGTGTAAGACCACAGAACCCCTCATTCTTATCTCTTTGCTGGCATCGCATCGCTATGTACTGTAAATGTTAACTATCCTGTACCCACCAGTGGAAAAGAAGTTATGTGTTTATCTGTTTTGCTTAAATCCCAGAGATTTCTCCGCTTTACTTTCTCCTGCCGCCTTAATATGCCATCAATGGATTTTATGTAACCCTTCTTACCTCTCCTTCTTTCATTCTAATGCATAAAATAATCTGCAAACCTGCCCTTCTCCAGAGCATTTTTTCAGTCTGTTGAGGTTTTGCATCCTGGCATATGTTGTCAGTTTGGCTCAAATAAACTCATTAAAATTCTCTACAGGTTTGGATATTTCTTATGTTGACACCTCCTAGCAGTCGCTCCCCATTTCCCCCCATTTCTCCCAGCCCCTGACAGCCACAAATCTTTTGGTCTACAAATTTACTCATTCTGGACATTTGATTTGTTTCCCTTTTGGCTAGTGTCAGTAATGCTGCTATGAACAATCATATAGACGTTTTTGTGTGGACGTGTGTTTTCAGTTTTCTTGTTATTGCTGGATCATACGGTAACTGTGTTTAGCATTTTGAGGAACTCACAGACATTCCCATTAGAACTGTATGATGGTAGTTGTAGTTCTGCAGTCTGTCTTTTCCACTCCAGGACCATCATGTTCACCTGTCCAAGCCATACATACAGATCTGCCACATTCTTTTTAATTACTTTGTAGGGATTTATTATTTAACCAGATTCCTACCAAAGGACATTTAGGTTGTCTCTAAGTTTCCAACGTTGCAAATAGTGCTGCAGCTATGTTCTTATACACATATTTATAGATAATTTTTATTTTCTTCCTTTTGATTATTTTCATTTTTATAATTTTCTCCATCTTTTTTTTGGGAAAAGATATAATTTATTTTTTAGCTAAGGGTGTTGGTATCCCTTTTTGCATCTGCTAAATATTTCATAATACATTTTAAAAATTTTATAAAAGGTATAAGTGTGATGCGTGCTAAAACATGGATGAAACTTTGAAAACATGCTGAGTAGAAAAAGGCCACATATTGAAGGATTTCATTTATATGAAACGTCCCGAACACGCAAATGCATAGAAACAGGAAGCATATTAGTGGCTGCCAGGGACTGCGGGGAGGAGAGAATGGAGAGTGACTGCTGATGGGTATGGATTTTCTTTTGGGGGCATGAAAATGTTCTAAAATCGAATATGATGATGGTTGCATAACTCTGACTACACTAAAAGCCACTACACGCTATAGTTTTTAAATGCATATTATGGTAAGTGAATTCTATTTCAATAAAGCTGTTATTTAAAAATGGTGTGAGATGGTTTAATGGGAATGACAGGCGAAGTGTCTTGAGTGTCTTGCTGTGGTGGAGCATTCCCCTCAGGGTTTCACCCTTAGCAGGACTCCCAGGCAGGTTCAACCCTGCAGGTCTTTTTGACTCTTCATAGGTGCCCAAGGGGGCTCAGTGGCCCGGACGCTTCTGGAAGACGGAACGTTCCGGGTTCGGGCTGTGACCCGAAACCCTGGGCAGAAGGCAGCGAAGGAGCTGAGGCTGCGAGGTGCGGAAGTAGTGCAGGGAGACCAGGATGATGAGGCCAGCATGGAACTGGCCCTGACCGGGGCTCATGCTACCTTCATCGTGACCAACTACTGGGAGAACTGCAGCCAGGAGCAGGAAGTCAAGCAGGTGAGGGCAGGTGGGAGGCCATGGGGAGGCCAGGGCTAGTTGCAAGAGTCCCCAGGCCCCTGCTGGTTCCTGGGAGGCAGCTCTAACCTGCCAGAGGGGCCTGCCCTGCCCAGGACCACTGACCCCTGCAGGCCTTTCCCCTCTTCTCCCATGCAGCCCTCCTAGACTTTGATGAGGGTGGGAGGAGGCTGCTTTCTCATCCAGTGACTTTTTTTTATATCATGAATGTACCATACAGTTCACCCTTTTAAAGTGTACAATTCATTGGTTTTTAACATATTCACAAAGTTAAGCAGCCATCACCACTACCTAATTCCAGAACATTTTCATCCTCCCG
>NW_017731665.1:717850-737214 GCF_001890085.2 Hipposideros armiger | reverse complement strand
TTGGGCCAGTGAAGCAACGTCCTCCACAACTAGACTGAAGAACAAAAAGACAGCAACTTGTCTGTTCCCCTTCCCCAATTCCCCAGCGCTGTTCCCATTCCCCAATTCCCCAATTAAAAAAAAACCTTGTACTTGTTAGCAGTCACTCCCCACTACACCTGCCCCATTAATCTATGTCATCCAATGACTTTACACTTTCTAAAAACCTAACTCTGTTGATCGATAATTTTCTTATAAAATGCACACATTTTAATTGTATAGTTGGATGAAATTTAAAAATAAATGTACCTATATAACTGTCACCTGGTCAAAATATAGTTCCATCATTCCAGAAAGTCCCCCATGTCCCCTTTCACATGTTTTATGTTTCCCTTTATTCTGTTTTCAACCCATATTCTCTCTGGTTAGGTGGTTATTGAACCCAGGTGGCAAGGGAGGAATATGAGAGGAACCATGAGACATGGCTGTCTTTTTGTCTCATTGACAATCAGGACATTTGCACAGTGTGGAATGTACAGTTGGTACTAGAGGAAAGGCACCAGGCTGAGAATCGAGCACTTCAGCTTTCAATCCTGCCTCGTCCACAGCTAACCACGGTTGTGACTTTGGACATATAACTTCCCTGCTGTAGTCTTTGTTTTTCTTCCTCTGTAAAATAAAGGGACACTAGACTGAACCACTGGTCCAAACTTGAAGTTTAGCCTTGCCACTTTCTTCAGTTACATCTTACGTGGAAGCCCATCCCATGGAGTGGACAAAGACACTCTGGTTGAAGCAGATCTCATTATCCTGACAGCCTATATTAGTGTCCTATGGCTGCCATAACAAATGACCACAACCTGGGTGGCTTAAAACAACAGGAATTTATTCTCTCCTGGCTCTGGAGGTCAGAAGTCCAAAATCAAGGTGTCGGCAGGGCCGTGCACCCTCCAAAGGCTCTAAGGGAGATTCCACTCCTCGCCTCTTCCAGCTTCTGATGGCTGCTCGTTTTCCTTGTGGCCACATCACTCCAGTCTCTGCCGCTGTCTTCGTATGGCCTTCTCTGTGTCTTCTGTCTCTTATATGGACAGTTGTCCTTGGGCTAAGAGCTCACCTGGGTCATCCCAGATGATCTCATCTCAAGTTCCTTAATTATATCTGCAGAGACCTTTTTTCCCAAATGAGGTCACATTCACAAGTTCTGGGGTTAGTTAGGATCTGGACATATCTTTTTGGAGGCCACCATCTAACCCCCTACACAGCTTAACGCAGCAGGTAGTGTTGCTGTCCCCGTTTAACCAAAACAGAGCACTTGTCCTGCATTACACAGTGCGGTGCAGAGCTGCGTCTAGAACCCAAGCGTCTATGTGCTGCAGTCAATCATGTTGGAAAGTAGAACAGCCCAGATGAGCTAGAGCAGGGGTCAGCAAACTGCGGCTCACAAGCCACATGCGGCTCTTTGGGTACGTACATGTGGCTCTGAAGTAAAATTGAAAATGAAAATAAAACTATCATAGTTTTATTTATAAAATTTTTAAAGGATATTATTCACATAATGGTGATTTCATTTGTCTTATGGCTCTCGAATAATTTTTAAATTGTTGTGAGGGACAGGATTGGCTCTTCTGTCTCAAAAGTTTGCTGACCCCTGATCTAGAGAAGTGATGGCACAGGTTCTGTGGGTGGTAGAGGCTTATAATCCCATATTAAAGGGTGTGGTTCCATGTGTGAGCATTCTGGAAAAGGGGTCTTATCCTAGGGTAAGTGGTGGTGGGCTTTTAGCATCAGGCACCGTGGCAACTCTGGGTTAGAGAGCCAAGTCTGTGATTTGGGGCACATCCTCCTAGCTTTGTGGTTTCTCCTTTCCTGCCCACCAGGGAAAGCTGCTGGCCGATTTGGCCAAGCGCCTGGGCCTTCGCTATGTGGTCTACAGCGGCCTGGAGAATATCAAGAAGCTGACGGCAGGGAGACTGGCAGCAGGCCACTTTGATGGCAAAGGGGAGGTGGAGGAATATTTCCGAGACATCGGCGTTCCCATGACCAGTGTGCGGCTGCCCTGCTATTTCGAGAACCTCCTCTCCTACTTCCTGCCCCAGAAAGCCCCGGATGGAAAGAGCTACTTGTTGAGTGAGCGCCCTTCCTCTTGTCCTCAAGTGTCTGCTCTCCATGTGGAGCTGGGGGTGTCGTAGAAAGGGGCTTGTCCTCCCCAGACGGCTCTGGGCCCGAGTCCTGGCTCTGTCACGTTAGGCCTGTGACTGAGCAAAGGCCTCTGCTTCCTGCTCTGAAATGAGCATAACAACACTGACTTGTGAAGGGGCGATGAGAATTTCTACCAAGGTATGGTGATGTGGCTTTGTCTGGTGGAAAGCTTTAGAGACAAGTGCAGTTATGGTTACTTCTCCTGCCAAGGTAAGGAGAGGACTTGGAAGACGAGGCCCAGGTATAGATTTCACAACATGCGAAGCACTTTCTTCTCAGTACTCATTTGCAAATCTGGATGCACTGGACCCTGACTCAGAGGGAACCTTACATACTTGCGTCCTGCTGGTCAGCCAGTGGATAACAGCAGGCTGCTCAAGAGGCCAGAGGGGGAGGGGGGAGTGTCCTCGGCTGGTCGGCCTTACCCTTTGGGTGAACGCAGGCTGCTCTTGCTTCCATCCTCCCCGACAGTAAGCAGCCTGGTCCTGGTGTTGGCATTTGGGCACCGCCCTTTATAGTTTGCATAGTTGTGTTCTGAGTTGGAGCTCCATCTCCACAAGGTCCCTGAGTGATACAAATGGGCAGCTGTGGTGGCCCCTTTTTATAGGTGAGGAAATGTCAGGACCCAAGCGCTCTGGGAGCCACATCTAAACACTGCTGTCTGTCCCTCTCCATCTACAAAACCATGACTTGGCAGGTAGTCACTCATTAATTCAACAGGAATTAATGAACATCTGCCACGCGCTGCTCTGGGCCAGCCCCTGGCCTCAGCTAGTCAGACATTCCTGTCAGTAGAGCTGGTATTTGGAGTACCCACCCACAGGTTTCCACAGCAGGAATTCAGGATGTGATGAAGTACACTGGGGCCTGAGCCTTGGGGGCAGTGGGGCCCCAGGGCACCAACTTGTTCTCGGGAGACCTTTTGAAGCCCCATTCCTTTCTTGTCTCTTGTCCCCTCTCAGCCCTGGAAGGGGTGGGCAGGTCCAGGGTTCTTGTCCCCCCTCTAAGAATGGAATGACCTAGGATCAGAGAGTTTAAACAGGGCGCCAAGGGGGCAGAGCTAGGCTCGCATCCCGTTTCCTGACTCAGTTCCACTACTGCTTCTGCTCTGACACAGACACCAGGAGGTGACCAAGTCGTGCCAGGTGCTGATCTGTGCAGATGTCCAGTGGGTTGGCTGGTGGGAACACCAGCTTCTACCCCTCAGCAAAGGGCATGCTGTCCATGCAGGGACATGCCCCGTGCCAACATGTCCCTCTCCCCCCACCCCCAGGCTTGCCCATGGGTGACGTACCCATGGACGGCATGTCTGTCGCTGACCTGGGCCCTGTGGTGCTCAGCCTGCTGAAGATGCCAGAATACGTCGGCCAGAACCTCGGGCTCAGTACCTGCAGGCACACGGCGGCGGAGTACGCTGATCTGCTCTCCAAGCACACTGGAAAGGCTGTGCGCGACGCCCAGGTGGGCCCCTTCACCCCGGGTCGGTCATTCCAACCCCCCGGGAGGGCTCTGTGGATAGTAGGCAGGGGTATCTAGGGCAAGGTGAATCTGGATTCATCACAACTGTGAGCATTCACATCATGCTGTTGTTGGGAGCCAAGTGTGGCTGCTGAGTGAAATTTCCAGCTTGGGCAATTAATTGACCAAGTGGGGAGGACAGTTTCCAGGAAGAGGGGACAGTAGGGGCCAAGACCAGCAGTGAAAACACAGGGCTGCTGGGCTTCTCTGGGATGTGACTTGAGGGAAGGGAAGCGGGAGGAGGTGGGACAGGTAGGCCCCCTCCACACCCTCGCACATACTTGGTCTGGATGGGTGGGCAGGAGGCCCACAGTACCCTCCTCTCCTTGATGACCTTCAGTCTTCCTGTCCAGACCCCCGGGTGCTTCGTTTCCTGTCTTTCCCATCATGAAAGTAAGACCTTATTAAAGAAAATCTGGGAAACGCCAAGGTGTTAAAAGACAAAAGTCACATGTAGATCCCCCGACCCAAACAGAGCAATGATGGGGGCGGTTTCGGGTCAGACCCCTGGACTTGGATCCTGGTCCCACCAGTGTGTAACCTGGGGCACGGTTCCTGACCGCTCTCTGCCTCAGTTTCCTCATCTGTAAAATAGGTGTGTGAATAGTGTCCCCTGCTTGGGTTGTTGTGAGGATTGACTGGAATAATCGATGTAGAAGCTCCCTTAGCACAATGATGTGCACTAGAAAACAGGCACTAAGTGACTGTGTGACACTGTTCACACAAAGAAAGGCCGGAGGCAGGTTGTGGAGGATTTGAGCAGCTGAGGTATTCAAATCCAATTCTGCCAGAAAAGGGGAACAGCTTTGGTTTTTGAGCAAGGAAGTGATGTAAGCAGAGTTCTGATTTGGAAGGAACTGAGAAGTTATCTTGAGATTGTGAAAGAACAGGATTTAAACTGACCTAGAGCAGTGGTTTCTGAGCTTGCATCTTTTTTAGAATGGTTTTCAGACGAACTTGGTAGAGACTGAAGTGCCCCCCAGGTCCCACTACCTCAGCCAGGTGCTGAGATGCTGACGGACCCTCACGGATTCTCCTCTGCTTCCAGACAACTCCTGAGGACTACGAGAAGCTCGGCTTCCCAGGTGCCCAAGACCTGGCCAACATGTTCCGTTTCTATGCCCTGAAACCCGACCGCAACATTGAACTGACCCTGAGGCTCAACCCCAAGGCCAGGACGCTGGATCAGTGGCTGGAGCAACACAAAGGGGACTTCGCCAGGCTGTGACCCTGCCCACCTCTCAGCCCCATCTTGGGGGATGGGAAGCACAGTCACAGTGATCCTTTCTTATGTTACAAAAAAAATTATTTTTGAATAAAGACCATTGTTCTCACAGATGGCTTCCAAAAGAAAGGGGCTTTGTTCCTGGGCTTGGGCTGGCGTGGCAGCTGCTGGGGCACGGATTCCAACAGGAGGCATCAAGTGCCTTCCCCCTGGCAATGAGGGGGTGTGAGGGCGGAAGAGGCACTGGGTAGCTGAACACACAGGATTTCGATGCAGTTTTTAGTCCAATAGGTGTGAAATGGAGCGCTGTAACCACAGCTCATGGAGCAGCTCTGACCACCCTGTCTCCATTTGAAATTCATTCAGAGTGTGAGTCCAGGACACGGAGGACTCCCCATGTCAGCCAGGAGCCATGCCTTTGGACATCCCTGCACATAACACCCTTCATCTCCAGAAAGCTAGTGAGGTCACCGGTGTATTCCTTCCTTGAGTCTGAGGGCAAGACTGGTCCCTTCTCCCTTACTCTCTCCTCACCCTCCTTCTGGGTGGGGCCTGCCCTGGGGTGCAGCCTCAAGATGTGGGTGAAGTTTAAAACAGGCTGGGAAAAAAATGCACAAAAGAATGTGGCAGATCTGTTGACCACAGGTCACCATAATTGGACACTGATGAGAAAAGGTGACTTTGCTTGCAGCAAAGGCTTGTAGTGTCCACCAGGCACTTGGATGGCAGGAGTGGTTCAGCCTTCCATTTCCCTGCTAGAGAGAAAAGGAACCAAGGCCTACAGAACACAGGCCACTCGCCCAAGGTCCCATGGCCCGAGGTCCCGTGGCAGGCTTTTTGCCTTCTGTGGATTTGTGTAACCTCTATCATGGATCTTTTTACCATTCCACTCTGGCCTCGGAACCCGCAGAGTCATGAAAAGGGGTGGCAGTTCTACCAAATTTGTTAGATCTGTTCATTGATTTAATTGAAAACCATTTGATAGTTTAGCAGTGTGCTGGGCCCTAAATACAATGTTAACCAAAAAAATTATGCTCCCCTGCCTTGAGGAGTTTAGGTTAGTGGGAGATCCAAATACCGGGGGTGCCAAAAAAATGTATACACATGACTTGTATTCATCTTTTGTTATCGGTCTATATTACAATTTTAATAGTTTTTTTCCTTTCTTAAAATGTGTAAACCTTTTTTTTTTGGCACTTTCTGCATAAATATGCAATGAATAATTACAGGTTGGCATAGGGCTGCAGAGAACAGGTGGAATTAACTATTGGAGGAAGGGCCCATTTTAGTGGGGATGGGGACGGCCTCTGAGGTCTGCAGGGAGGGCAGTGAGCCTCTGAGGCAGGGTAGGAGGGAAAAACACCGAAACAGTGCTGGCTTCTAAGCCACTCAGGTCAGCAAGAGAACATGAGCGGTCATCTGCATCCAGTCCTGTGTGATGCTCACGTCCCCCAGGCCCCAGGGTGGGCAACTTCCCTGCCTGGAGCTATGACTCACTATGTCCAGATCCTGGAGTGGCCAAGATCAGTAGAGCCGGGGAAGAGCCACTGTGTCCAGGTACAGAGCAAACTTCAGCGAGCTGACATCGGGCTCCAGGTGCTCCTCAACCACAAGTGGCAGGACCGGGGCACAATACCTAACCCTTCCATTCTGTTTGCTTATCTGGTGCTGCCTGGCTAGGCTGTTGTGAGGGCACCTTGAGGTCATTTGTCCAAAGCAGTGTCTGACACCCCGTCACCTTCTCCCTCCTCCTGTCTGACACACTGGTCAAACCCTGCTAGCCTCCAGTGCCTTTCAGCTTGTTCCTGTCCCTCTTAATGGGTGGTACCCACTGGCCCCCATCCCAGGTGTGGCCAAAACAGATGACCATGGTGTGGACAGCCCATGTCCCAAATCCAATGAAGTGGACAGACCGTGCACAATTCAGGATGCCTCATGTGCAATGAACTATCCACACTGCGCCCAAAATCCAAATCCTAGGCAGTGAAACCACTCTGTGTGACACTCCTGTCACACATCTGTTGAAACCCCTAAAATGTACACCACCAAGAGTGAACCCTATTGTAAACTATGGACTTTGGGTCATAATGACGTGTCAATGTAGGTTCACCAATTGTAACAAATGTACCCCTCTAATGGGTAGGAGGCTTGATAATGGGGGACACTGTGCATGTGGGGGGGGGCAGGAGGTAGCTGGAAAATCTCTACCTTCCTCCCAATTTTTTGTGAACCTAAAAACTGTTCTAAAAAAATTAGTCTAAAATATAGCAATCCTAGTATTTTAAACCATTTAACCTGTAATAGACTATTTGTGTCCACCCGCTAGCTACCCTTGTCTCTTGGAAACACCCAAATGTAGCTGGAGAAAGCCCCTCTGCCCATCCTGGATGCTGAAATCACAGTGCCCTGCCTGGCCCAGGATACTTCTCCCTGACTGCATGTCAGTCACTACAGGAAGAGAGCACGTGTGGGTTACACCACACGGAGGGGACGACTCCCAGCACATCATCCTGCTTGCTGAGGTGTTTCCAGCACAAGCCCCCATCAGAGCACTGCCATGTGTGCCTGGTCTTCTGAAATTTGGTCCCTGAAATACATTAGTTATTTGCCAACATTTCTTTTCTTTTCTTTAAGATTTCTTATTGGGGAATTGGGGAAGGGGAACAGTGTTGGGGAATTGGGGAAGGGGGACAGCCAAGTTGTCCTTCAATCTTATTTGTGGAGGATGCAGCTAGCTCAGCTCCAAGTCCAGTCACCATTGGGATGCCTGTCAGCAGCTCATGGCCACTCAGCTCAAGGTACCGTGTTCAATCTTAGTTGTGGGTGGGCATAGCCCACCATCCCATGTGGGAGTTGAACCGGCATCCTTGTTAGGAGCACGTGTCTTACCAGCTGAGCCATCCTGCCACCTGTTGACAGCTCAGAGGCAGCTCAGCTCGGGCGCAGCTCACTCGCCCATGTGGGAATCGAACCAGCGACCCTGTTGCTCAGAGCTTGCGCTGTTAACCAACTGAGCCACTGGCCAGCCCCAACATTTATTTCCTTAACTGTGGTAAAATACACATAACATGTTCCATCGTAGTCATTTTAAGTGTACAGTTCAGTGGCATTTAGTACATTCACAGTGCTGTACAGCCATTACCACCATCCATCACCAGAACTTTATCATCACCTATAAAGAAAATCCTGTCCCCATTAAGCACTAACTCCCCATCCTCCCTTCCTCTAGCCCTTGGCAACCACTCTTCTACTTTGTCTCTATGAGCTTGGCTCTTCCAAGTACCTCATGTAAGTAGCTGCCAACACTTTAAAATGAAACTTTCATAGCAGCATTATTGACAATAGCCAAAAAGTGGACATAACCCGAATATATACCAATGAATGGAAAAAAAATGTGGTCTATCCATATAATGGAATTTATTCAGCCACAAAATGGAATTTATTCAGCCTTGAAACATTATGCTAAAGAAACCAGAAAAAACTACAAAAGGTCACATAGTGTATGATTCCATTTATACGAAATGCACAGAATAGGCAAATCCATACAGACAGGAAGCAGATTCGTGGTTACCAGAGATTAGGGAATTTGGGAGGAAACAGGGAGTAACTGCTAATGGATATGGAGTTTCTTTCTGAGGTGATGAAAATGTTCTAAAATTGACTATGATGATGGTTGCATAACCTTGAACTAAAAACCATGAAACTGTACATTTTAAATGGGTGAACTGAATATATAATTGATACATAAATGATATCTCAATAAAGTGGTTAACCCAAAAATGAGGTAACTAAAACCTCCACATAAAACTCTGGATGCCCAGCTTCTCTTGGAAAGCACCAGAAGATCTGGCAGCACTGGGTCTGAATTCCTGTGAGGCATCTCCCCCTCCCCCACCTTGGGTGGAGCTGAAGAGTGACTGTCCCCTTTACACAGGGCAGCCACAACCTCTGCCACTCCCCACTGACTCTGGGCACTGCAGATCAGAACCCAGTTTGCATCTTAACGTCAAGTTCCTGACCAGCCCATGTGTGACCCTTCACTAGGATTATGCCAAATAAGCAGAACTTCTGGTTAAAAGACATAAAGTGCAGGGTTCAGTGTTTATTAACAAACAAGTGTGCTAAAACATGCCTTCTGCAAAAGCCATCACTGCTCATACCATTCAGGATTCACTGATGGGCTCCAGTGTTACAGAGTGAAGGGCAGGGACAGTCCCTAGATGCAGGGGCAGCTAAGAGGCTTGTGGGATTGAAGAGATGCTTGTACACCAAGTGGGGACTTCATGACAGGGAAGGAAGCATTCAGTCCACCAGAACCCAAAGGCCTGAGGAGGATGGCTCAGGTGGGAAACCAATCAGAGTAGGGTCTGCAGGTGGGGATGGAGACGAGGTCCATTGTCCAAGTCGGCCTCATCCCACGTGACTGCCTTCCCTCGCCCATCCTCCTAACATTTCAGCAAATGCTAAACTCCTGTCTACTTAACCCCTCCTCTCAATCCCCAAAGGCTCAGAGGCCTAGAGATACTTTTTTTGTCTTTTTCAATGCCTCATTTCATGCTCCAGCCGCAACTCAGAGGCTGCAAATCTGTCTGGCGACAAATGCCTCAGGAGCCAGCCATGGAAATAAGCCCAATCCAAGCCTTGAGTGGGACTTGATGCTACAGATTTGTACTGCCACCTTCCAACATCCTAGGTAAAGATGCCTCAGTACAGCAGCAAGAGTCTCGCTAGCAAGAAGCCCACCTATCTCTTTTCAAGTCTTCCTCTAGACTTCTTTCAAAAGACAGGACATGAGTGGGACTCAGTCGACTTTTCCAGGAAGAAACCTAAGCTGTCACAAGACCCTGCCTAGCTCCCTGCCACTCTACCCGGGTCTGGGATCGTGCTGGGCCCATGCTGTGAGACTACAGCTGGCACTCAATAAATGTCCGCTGAATGAAGAAGTGCCTGAAACTGGGAGGAGGTCACTGCTGAGCCCCTTACTTGCCCATCAGTTCTTTGCCTCTTCACCCAACCCAGTGAGTGCGCTCACACCCCAAGCTGCTCAGCCCAGAACCTGGGGTCAGTTTGAGCAATGTGTTCGGGGCCCACTGCAGCCATGCCGGGATTGGGGCTTTTTTGACAGTCTCTGCTAGGAGCCCAGACTAGTCATATTACAATGAGTAAACATTTTAACACAAAAAGTGTGTTACTGGGCCGGCCGAGTGGCGCACTGGTTAAGATCTGGCTTGGGATGCCAGAGGACCCCAGTTCGGATCCCACATATGAGGGCCAGTGACACTGCCCTCTACAGCTAAGATGCTGAACAACAGCTCAACCTGGAGCCGGGCGGCCGTGAGTCACCAGCGGCGTGGGCTGCAGCCCCTGTGGCAGTGGGTTGCCATGGGCTACCGTGTGTAGCCAGCAGCCAGCGTGAGCGGCCAGCAGCCGCAGTGAGCGCCCGTCCAGAAGCCGGTGACTGATGTGCCTCACCCGGGAAGAGCGCAATGATGGTGCCAACTTGGGCCAGTGAAGCAACGTCCTCCACAACAAGACTGAAGAACAAAATGACAGCAACTTGTCTGTTCCCCTCCCTCCAATTCCCCAATAAAAATCTTTAAAAAAAAAAAAAAAGTATGTTACTATTCCTCTGAAAATAACGAAGGGGGAAAAAATCTAGTGAGGGAGACAGTGATCTGTAGGGACCTAAAGAGGCTGCACTGCACAGCTCTCAGTGTGTGTTTCCAAAGAAGCAACTTCATACCAACTTCTACAACATTCATTCAAACCAGCATGTCGTCTTACGGCAAGCTCCCTGCTCTGGGATCTGGGCTGGAGAGGGTCAGCGCTTGTCACAGCACCACCCAGCCCTCGGTGTGTGTGTGTACCCTTAGGTAGGTATGACTCCATGGACAAGGCCAGCCACCTCTCCAACCGGCCCCAGGAAGGCCAGCAGCAACATGGGGCGGCCCGATCTGCAGATGAACACCACATGCCCCTGCTAAGCCACTTGTAGAAAGCTGCTTGAACTTCCAAAGAAGAAATGACCACACGTAGGTTTTAAATATCTTTTTGCAGTAGATACTCTTATTTACATTGATACAGAATCATTTTACATTCTTAGATCAGACATTAATAGATGCTTTATTTTAGTAAATTATGAAGGAAAACAAAAAGGAAACTATTTGTAAGTGTTCTCCATTAACCTCTCTTACCACAGCAGGAGGGTCTGGAAACACATGGAACCCACACATCCTACAAGCTGAGGCTGGAGAAACTGTTTTGCTCTGGCTAGATGGTGGAGAGCCTTCAACTGCTTAGACTATACTGTCCTCTTCTCAACATTTATACAGGAAAAGACAATGATTCTTAGCATTGAATAATTTAAACACACTTCTGAAAACAGGTGTCGACAGTGTAAGTGGTAAGAACCAAGCCCTGGCAGGCAGCGGGGGCAGGGCTCCGGGCTTAAGAGGCCATTAGTCTGGCCCAGGCTGTGGCCAGGGAAGCCTGTGGTCCAGCAGAAGGGCAGGAGCCCCACTCATGCCGGCCTCGGAACAACAGAACTCAACAGTCAGGGACAAGAGGCCACCCTAGTGGGGTGGGAGGGGGGACTGTCCGTCCCAACAAAGATCACAGCCCATGTCAGGAGCAGCATGTCCGGGGACCCTCTTCGTATGTGCCTCCCCGGGTCCCAAGGCCCCCATATTCCAGCTGCTTGGTACCTTTGGGAATTAAAATAAAACTTCAAGAAGAGCAAGGAATAGATGCCCCTGCTGAAGGGTGGACAATGCTGGTGGGGCTTGCAGGCCCCAAGTTCCTGGAAAAGACAACCTGTCAGGGAAGACTCATCTCAGAACCTCCCACAGGTTTGATGAGGGGGAAATTAACCACTTCACAACTTGGTGCAGCTTAAGGCTTCATTTTTAAGCTGTAAGCATGGCCTTTAATTCTTTACTAAGATTTCCGCCACATTTGATTCCAAATTAGAGTTTTGGCTCTGTAAGAAGTGTCCAGCTGTCTTACGGTCTGAGCCAGAGGAGGCCGAGTTACCTACCCGTGGACAGGAAACTTCTACCAGCCCTTAGGCATGCCACGCCTTACTGCCCAGGGGCTGTCCACCATCACCATTCTGTGGAGAGGTGTGTTGTCACATGATTTTGCTGTTGCCAAGGCGGTCCAGAGGGCCTCTGCAGGCAGCGCTCGGTGCTGCTGTTCTGGAATTCTCCTGTCTCCGAGGTGCCCTGGCCACGAGGTGGGCCCGCTGCTCCTGGCCTAGTTTCCAGTGGACCGTTTTCCTGAGCCAAGACATAAGCGGTTACGGTTCACTGGCATGGCAAGAGCAGCACACCCCTATGGGTGAGCTTCTATCATCCCTGTGAAGGGGCTATGCCAGGAGCTATGCCATTAGGAACATGCACAAGTAAAAGGTGGGTCCCGAGACCCCACAGTGAGCAAGCATGACTCCCGGCATCCCTCCCTGAAGTTCCACAGCCCTATGCCCCCAGGCAGGACAGGCACTATGAGGCAGGCGGGGAATTGGGGCGATCTGAGTTCTAGGCCTGGCTCTGCTATGACTCATGCTCTGTGACCGTGGGCAACCTGGTTCCCACCATCGTGGGATGCAGCGCCCCTGGGAGCTGGTGGAGGGAGGGCTGGGGAACAGCCCCCAGTGCAGCCTCTCACTGCAGTCTGCTTCAGCCCTGCACTGCTGCTGACGCTGCCACGTTACCTATGCAGGTGTCTCCATGGGCCTAGAGGCTTAGCTCCAAGGGGAGCCAGAAACACCTCGCCTGAGACTGGCACCTCTTCCAACTCCAGGGCGGGTGTGTGTGAGCGGGGGGATTAGATTGGTTAAACGAGGGAAAACAGGGATTAGTTCACAGAGGGAAACAAAGGGGAGAAACCTCAAGGGTTTTCCTACCTCGGCTGGGTATCAGGAGGTAAACATTTTCTTAAGTTTGGAAAGGAATCCCTCCTTGTCCTCCCCAGCCTCAGGCCTAGCCTTGCCTCCTGCGGAGCTATCCATGGTGCTGCCACCTGGGCACAAACAGCAGAAAGAACTGGGGTCAAGGGTGCACACCTCCACGTATCCCATCCCAGGCCCCGCCTACCCCCACCTGGCCACCCAGGAATTCATCACTCAAGGGGCCACCAAGCACCATCCTGAGAGAAGAGGGGACCGCTCCCAGATTGGCCAGGGCTGCCTCACCTTTTCAGATCACTGAAGCAAACAAGCCACTCAGCACCTTAGTGTATCCCAACTGCTCCCCAAGTCACTGACCCACTAGACGGAAATAAAAAACAGAGCCGGACAACTACCAGCTGCCTCTATCTTACCAACTGTAACAAAAATATAGCCTACAGTGCCAGATGCCTTCCAGGCCAGGCCACAAAGCTTCCACATTAGCTCATTTAATCCTTAGGATAGCCTTACAGGTAAACGTCACCATTAAAAAAAGAAGAAGGCACAGAGAGGTTAGGTGGTTTGCCTAAGGTAAGTGGGAGGGGAGAACTGAGTTCAAACCCAAGCAGTCGGACCCCAAAGCCCCGGCTCTTAACCACCATGCCAACGGCTCTAAGAAGGTGATGAACACACGCTGAGACCAACCGACCAGCTTCCACACTCTGTACATGTGCACGTCTCTGGGATACTCAGGGAGGGACTCACTGCCTCTCAGAATCCCAGGACATGTGCACTTCTTACCTGCAATGATGGCAACGGAGAACCCCGTATGTCACTGGGCAAGCTCTCCCCATCTGGGGGCATCTACTCCTAAATGCTCCAGATAAAGGAAGGCTGCTCCCTGTTTCTTTAGGGTCCAGGCTGAGACTACCAAGAGCAACTGTGCTGCACAAACGCATCATTTTAAAGATCTGCCAACCACTAGACAAGGACGGCAAACTTTTGTTATGAGTTAGACGACAGACCTGTACTCAACATTTTTAATTGTAGGGCACATTTTTAACGTGCTAAGAGAGGTATGCCAAGCACAGTGGATAGCAGAGGAAAAAATGGTCACAGTCCCCAAGATCTCAGTCTCAGACACCTTCCTCAGCGAGAGGCCTGGGGCAACAGGCCCCCAGCAGGGGTGAGCTGAGATCCTAGGTCCAGCCCCTGGGCAGTCCTCTGGACTGGAATGCTGTCAGAGCTCAGGAATGTCCTCAGAGAGTGGTGTGGCCCTGAACAAGGAGGTGCTAACCAAAGTCTGAGCAATCAATCACCAAAGCCAGGGCGACTGGGTGACCCCCAATTCCCAGGGCTCTCCAGTCGAGGACCCAGGCACCGCACAGTCAGCACAGCAGGTCCCTGTGAGAGGCCATTGCCAGGTGTACCCTCCCCTCAGTCCCTCATGTCCCCTTTCCTTAATAAAGGCTTAAGTGACAAAAAGGACTCTCCTAACACAAAGGGATCATTAACCAGAGATTTCCCATCACTCTTGGGCCTCCTAGAACAATGAAGAGCAGGAGTATTGGATTTCATTATGCCCTTGGAAAGGGGACGGCAAATCTTCATGTGTATGCACGCACGTGTGAACTTGCATGTATCACACTAGAAGTTACAGCTGATGGAGCTCTTAACATGGGCTATGTACTGCGCTGAAAGTTCTACCTATGTGATCTCATTTAATCATGTAGAACCCTATGAAACAGGTGCTACTATTATTCCCAATTTACAGATGAAGAAACTGAGGCGCAGAGAGGTGAAGTAATTTGCCTAAGGCTTCACTGCTAATAATGGCATAGCTGGGATGTGAATCTTCTGATATCAGAACCCAAGCTCTTAACTACAGTCACAATGAGGCACAAAAACACTCAGCGACTGCCATCACGCGCCTCCCCTAACACTGCTGAACTAGTCACCCCATGGAAGGGTGGAAGTGGTGGTGCCCCTGACCACGGTGGTATGTGAGCCACGGTGGCCAGTCTGGGGGAGTCAGAACAAGCACCTGGTTAGCTGGTTAATAATTCACAACAAACAAACGAACAACAAAACAGACACGTACCCAGAAATTCTCCTCATCCCTTACCACCAGGAGCACAGTCTCACCGCTCTCTTTCTATTTTAAATCTGGCTAAAATGGGTCTGGGCTCCTTCAGGAATATTTACTGGCCAGGACATCGGAGGATATAAGCACTGAATTTAAATTCTGAACCAACTGTTAGAAATAAACTGTGAACTTCTGCACATAGGTGACAAAGGCTATAAATACATATATGACTCCTCTCCCCCTCCCCCTCTCCCTCTCTCTCTCTGTCTTTCAGGCCTGATTTCTCTGAGGACTAGCCTGGGATAGGAGGAGCAACGTGTCCTTACGGAATGTCCCGGGCACTTAGGTATGCTCTGGTCTCATTACAAGATACAAACAAGGCCGGCCGAGTGGCTCAGCTGGTTAAGAGCTTGCTTGGAAGTGCCAGCTCTGAGCAGCAGGGCTGCAGTTTGGATCCCACGTTGAGGGCCAGTGATGCTCGCCCTCTACAGCTAAGATGATGAACAACAGTTCGACCTGGAGCTAGGCTGCTGTGAGTCGCAGGCTGCAGCGGGGCTGCCTGCCGTGAGCTACGTGAGTGGCTGGCAGCCAGTGTGAGCGGCCAGCCAGCTGGTGTGAACTGCCAGGAGACGCTGTGAGCACCCGACCAATGACCAGCGACCGATTGCCTCACCGGGGAAGAGCACAATGATCATACCAACATGGGCCAGTGAAGCGACGTCCTCCACAACTAGACTGAAGAACAAAAACAGCAATTTGTCTACCTGTCTGTTCCCCTTCCTCGATTCCCCGACACTGTTCCCCTCCCCCCAATTCCCCAATAAAATCTTTTAAAAAAAAAAAGATACAAACAATAGTGCTGTATTTCCAAAGCTGCTTTCAATAGCAACGATACATGATTTTTGCACTTTAGAATAAACAAGAAATGCCCCATGGTGAAAGTCCACCCCAGCCAAACAGGGATTTCTAATCTACACTTTCAGGCGACTGAAGCCAGAGGAGCTGCTCAGCCAACCACAGACAGAGGTTGAGTCTGAGGCCACAGGACTCTTTATCAGACGGGGTCATGTTTCTCTCTCCCTCAGAGCATTTCCCAGCCAATGGTTAGGAAAATTAATTTGAATTAACTCAGCCAACATTTACCATGAACCAGCCTCGGGCCAGGGGCTATGCAAGGTGCTGGAAACTTGGGGAAGAAACACTGTACTTACTACCGTCAGGGATTCCAAGTTAGAACTGTTTGATGGCTATACACAAGGATGCCAAGGGAAGAATAGGCAGATAACATTCATTGCATGAATCTGTGCCACTTTTTTGGGTCAAACTCCTAGTGTTATAAGAAAGGTCTAGCACTTATTTGGGGGTTCAATGCTTGCCCTGTCTTCCGCTTATACTGCAGCTTGATGAGGGCAGAGACCCTGTCTCTCTGTGCATCACTTCTTAGCACACAGTAAATGCTAGATGAATGTTGGTTTGAAGGAACAGAGGCCGACAAGACTCCGGGATCTGACTTCTGAGGACTGGAGCCACCACACAGATGGAGGTACAGGTCTAGTCTCGCAGCCTCCTTCCCTGAGCCGTGCGCACACAGGCTGAGCTGGCAGAGCGCCTCTCACTCTACTAACGTGTCTTTTCCCTCATCTTCCTCTTGCCTCTGCCCTGCACAAAGGGAGTCTGTGGTCAGCGCTGTCAATCACTTCAGAGAAGAGCACCAGCAGGTGGACTTCCCAAATAATGAGCTCAGGAATGGGTTGCTACAGTTATAGCTAAATGTAGTTCATGTGTTGTCAGAAGAATTCATGATGACCCAGAAACACAACCAAGGAGCTACACTATGTCTCTAACTCAAAAAGTCACGCAGTTAACCTCAGAGTGCCCCGATTCCCTGTGTCTCTTTGCTTAAGCGCAGACCGGGAAAGAAGCTCGGGTCAGACATTAAGGTTTTCAGCAGCTGCGTTAGAGAACAAAAATAAACAAAGGATACTAAACCCACCCAAAACTTTAGGTTTCCTATGTGACTGTATCTATTGCAAATGCCTTCTAGGTACCCTTTCCTGTCACGAAAGCAAAGATACCCAGGAATCCATCCATATTTGCAACGACTGTCCTCGGTCTGTAATGATTCACTCCCATGTACTTAAGAGGATCTGAAAAGAGCACACTTTATCCAAGGCACCACTGATAACTAAATGCAACTGCTTCCAGCATAACTTTGGTGAATACGTTTTGTTGAATGCTTGAAATACAAGAGACTGAGGCTCTACTTAAATAAATAGGACCCACTGTTAGTGAAGGTGTCAGAAAATGGGATTATATGTACTTTCCTATTTTCCTATGTGGACTGCAAAAGTAACTTCCTTCACAGTGCAGAGAGAGACTTAACCACACCCAGGCAGCAGACTGACAGTGCGTTCTTTAAAACCAATTCTAAGATTCTTAAATGCTATTTAAAAAAAATAAAAAATTAAGTCTCGGATCCGTACTTCCCACTGGAATACAACACTAAAGTGATAATGAGAGTAGAAAAAAACAATCTGGCATATCCATTTCACTGTATAAACAACTTTTCAGAAATGCATCCAATGCATATATTAAAGTTAAGCTAGACTCAGCATAATTATACCAATAAAAGTTTAAAAGAAAGAACCGGCAAAGTGTCAGGCACACAGGAGGCTCCCAATAAATCCTGGCTGAACGAAGCAAGAGGGAATCAGCTATCAGAACAAGGACCTATGAAAATAATGAGGGTTCTAAGGACACGCATAAGCTGACTGTGTGATCAACTCAATTTACGCTATCAGCAAGGAATTTAAAACAGCAACACCTTGTGACCACTAACGAACGCCTAGCATTCTAACGTGGTGAACGAGGCCCATGTCCTCGCACAGGGCTCAGCTCAGGCCGACCTCGAGTTCCTAGTGGGCAGAACCCATCTCACCTGCTGCATGACTGTGGGAGCATCTGAGATTCAGGAAGGAAAGCTGGACATGCACGATTAAGAGTTATGCAGAATAACTATTCCCACTTCTTTTTAGCTCAAGGACACAACAAGAAAATAAAGGGAAAGTCTATGTATCCAAACTATTTGAAACAAGTGCCCGATGCATGCTTGGTCAGCCTATAGGCAGGATTTGTGGCAGCTGCTTTTTCAGAGGACTTGGTTCCCTGGACTCAATAGGAACTCGGCAAAGTCTGCTACTGTGGGGACCCCCCAACCCCGGGGAGGAGGGGGAAGCTCCAAGACCAAACCCTCCACTTCACTGTGAAATCTACCCACCCCCAGCTCCAATTGCCTGCTCTGAATGACCCTTTACTAATCTCTTATCATTCAAGTTCTGAGAATGCCAGAGGAGCATCCAGAACCCAGACAAAAACAAAATGATGCAACGAGGAAACATGTTGTGCAGCTGAAACCAATTAAACCCTTGGCACAGCCTGTCCTGACCAAGCAGGAGCCAAATCAGCAGAGAACCAGCACCAACACAGCACAGCACCCCCCCATCCCATGGGAACATGGGAAGAGGGCTGCGGCCACGGTTCCCATCAGCAAAGCTTCTGCCTGCAAGCATTTTGGTCTCAAATCACTAATATTTAACTACACTCTGCCGACAGAGCATGACATTTGAGCTCAGGGTAAATAAAGCATTTGTTCACTGCCAAAGGGATTCAAAGTTATACCCGCAGAGAACAGGCATATTTGGAGTCATGTGACCATGGTTTCTTATTGCTGCGGTAGCTGATGTTTACAAGACACTGCAATCTTGGTGAAGCATTCTGGGTCAGGAATGTATAAAGCCTTCCAAACAATCCATCTTCTCCTTAAGTTGCTACAAGGAGCTCTCATGTGGGGATGTGCCCAAGGTCACAAGGCGAGTGGCAGAACCAAGGCTAGAACTCAGAAGAGCAGCTCTGAGACACATAGGGCTGCTGTCTGGCGGGAAGCTGGCCGGTTCTCTGACACAGGAGGGAGGAGCAGCTGTGCTCTGAGCCCTCAGCTCCCCCGTTTCTCCTGTGTTCTCTGAGGCTCCATGAAGATTCTCCAGTAGTAACCCCGACATGCTTCCAGGCCACCCATCCTCCGAGGGGTTGGGGATGCCCACGTGCCACCTTACCAGTGCTTGTGTTGGTGACGCCATTGACTGTCCCCTCCACATCGGTCTCATCCTCGGCATAGCTCAGGATCAGGCTGTGCTGCCGGCTTGTCAGTCTCCTGTGGAATAAGTGAAGTCAGTGTCTGAGTGTTCCTCGGGGCAGCTCTTTAAAGAATAGGGATGTGGCGAGTCCCCATAGAGTGGGAAATGTGGGACCCCCCGACCCAGGCAGAGTGCACACCCTGACCCTACGAGCCACATCCTCAAAGCTTCTGTAAAGAAAATCTCCTGGGCCGGCCGAGTGGCGCGATGGTTAAGAACTGGCTTGGGATGCCAGAGGGCCCCGGTTCGGATCCCACATATGAGGGCCAGTGACACTGC
>NW_017731665.1:700599-717670 GCF_001890085.2 Hipposideros armiger | reverse complement strand
TGATCTGCCTCGCCCGGGAAGAGCGCAATGATGGTGCCAACTTGGGCCAGTGAAGCAACGTCTTCCACAACTAGACTGAAGAACAAAAGGCCAGCAACTTGTCTGTTCCCCTTACCCCAATTCCCCAGCACTGTTCCCAATTCCCCAATAAAAAAAAAAAAGAAAATCTCCTAAAATACCCAAGCAGTTTTAAACAACTGTCACTGTGGCTATGCTAAATAATTTACTGGGGGAGAAAGGAAGCCATTGTAAGTTTATGTGCATGTATGTGCGCGCATGTGCGTGTGTGCGTGTGTGTAGGAAATTATATAATTAAAAGGAGTGCTGGAAACCCAGTTCTCCCAAGCAGCCCCAGTACTCCTGGTCTGGTTGTCCACAGCCCTCTACCGGGACCTTCCTCCCAGAGGACACACAGCCTGTACCATGATCTGGTTATAGATCCGACTCTCCCATCAGACTGTGAGCACCCTGAGAGCAGTAATAATAAAATCAACAGCAGCAGTAATCACTAAGCGTTCCCTCTGTATTAGTCATTCAATCCTCAAAGTCAAGGTAACCTTTTTCATTATGTCCACTGTGCAGATGGAGAACTTGGGCAGGACACACTTGACTCAAAGGAAGAAGTACCCTGCTTAAGCCTCAGCGCTTCCAGCGGCAGAGCCACCATGGGGACAGGCAGTCCGGCAGTGCTGAGCCACCACGCTGCCATGCTCAGCACAGGGACTGGCAGGTAAAAATCCCTCAACTGGCCCCTGCTCAGTGGTGAAAGAGCAGAGGTGTGGGGCCTCTCTGTGGCTCAGTGGGCACTTACTTTGGAACTCTTATCTTGACATGAATGTAGTGATCTCCGTAGCCGTAACTGTTAATCCGGGGGATGCCTTTCCCACTCATCCGAATCCTCTGGTCTGTCTGGATCCCAGGAGGGATCTATAAGAAAAGGAAACCCATGGTTTTCCTTGGTTTTCCATTGCTCAAATGAAAACATTTCACTACATGAAGATACTCTTACTCCTTGAAAAGGACTCCCATTCGGGTTTCTAGGCAGAACCTGCCAACAACCACATGGAAAGTGGCTAAGCTGGGGTCCACCCTGAGCTGACCCTGTGATGAAGATGTGGGGGCAGGTGGTTTGGGGACGTGAACTGAGGGAGGGAGCATGGAGGGCCAGACTTGGGAAGAGGCAAAGCCAACACAGGGGTGTGTTGCTGGGGCTGCTCCCTGGCCCAGTAGAGGATGTGACCCAGGATTGCCATTCCTGGTGATGACACACTCAAGGCCCACGGTTTGTGACTCACACCCAAGGAATGGCCTCCCCCAAACCTCATCTCCCCCGAGCCCCCGACATGCTGGTTGTTCACAGGTTCTAGCTACTTGTCAGCTATTTTCCATTTTAGGGGCAAAAAAAAGCAATGAAGTAAAAGGGTGGCAAAAACATTCTGGCCCTCTTACCGTCACATTGATTGTCTCGTACAGGCCCTGAGCTCTGGCTGTCCCCCCAAGAATTGCCTGAGCTATAGAAATAAAGAGGTCAGAGTGGATGTCTGCGCCGTCCCTCCGGAACACAGGGCTTTTCTCCACCTAGGGCCAAGCATGAGAGACGGGCATTATGCAGAGAGGTCCTGCTGGAGACTGGACATCAGCCCTGAGTCTCAGCAGCCCAAGCGCAGGGCCTGACACTTGTCAGGCTGCTTCTATGCTTGGAGTGCACCACTGAGGGAAAGAATGTACTTTCACCAAAGCAGAGCACTCTGCCAGCCCCAGGAGTTACATGTCAAGTTCATTTCTATACTACAATGCAGAAGCGTCTAGATTTCCTGAGGCTCAGGTCAAGCCATTCAATTGTTAAGGGAAATAAAGTAAAATTGGCTTTTTGAACATTAAAAAAAAAAAATCTTACTTTACTAGAAAGTAAAGAGGAACACAGACAATGCGTATACAAAGGCAAAAACAGTTTTCCAAATGTTCATTTAGCACAAACTACCTTCAAGACAGACTGACAGCACTAGAATTATTTTGATTTTATGAGCAGTGACATCCCCTCCTTTCCAGTGATGTCTTCTCTCTCAATTTTCCCTTCTATGGTTAGATGGAAATAGAATCTGAATTCTCTACCAAACTTTTCTCATCGATTGGTTTCAGCTTGCTGCCTTTGTCTTTGCTTTCTCAGTCTAGAAGGTTCACCCTTCAGATTGTTGAAATTATGAAACATTTCACATGCATATCAACAGCAAAGTAGATAATATAACGCTACAAATAAAATGTTACAAATGCGGGTAAACTCTCCTTGCCTCCTCCTCACCTCTACAGAGTTAACCACTATGCTGAATTTAGTATTTATCATTCCTACAAGCATCTTTTTACTTTTACTATATATTTGAACATCCCTAAATAATATAAACACCATGTTGCGTGGTTTAAAACTTTATATAGATGATCTTCCCTGCATCCTCCTGCAACCTTTCTTTCCCTCGTCTTTGTAACTGAGAAGTCTCATTACACGTGTGGTCCAGTTTCTTCCTTCTGACTGCTCTGCGGTCCCTCTGCGACCACAGCCAAGTTCACCTGGCCATTCTCCTTTCCAAGGACAGCAGACTGTTGCCAGTGTCTTGCTACTATGGACAAGGCTGTCACACACACCTTGTGCCTTCTGCCTGCTGCACCTGCGTGGGCTTTTCGCAGGTGTATATATAATGAAACTGCATATATAAAGGAGTTATCTTCTTTAAGGTTTCCCTTGTCTCAGAAAACCAGGTTTGCCCTTGTCTATACTAGGTAAAACTGTACATTTGGCACTTGATGTCCCTACCAACAATTTGATAGGCAAATAAAGACACAGGGAGATGTTTTCTGTATTCTTATGTATCCTATGTTTCCAACTTGTAAATATCTTCTTTTTTTCTTTTTTTTAGCTGAGCCATCCTGCTACCTGTTGGCAGCTCAGCAGCTGCTCAGCTTGGGCTGGGACTCGAACTGCTGTTGCTCAGAGCTCAAACTCTTGAGCGCGCTCTTAACCAACTGAGCCACTCGGCTGGCCTTCCAACTTGTAAATATCTTGAGGCAGCTTTGTTCTCTTCTCACCTACCACAAAAGCTTGATGGCAACATGTTTAATTGCTCCCCTTGGAAATGCGGATGGCAAGAAGTGCCCGTGAAGCTCCCACCTGTCTCCGTGCATGAGAAGCCTCAGCTTACCCTTTCCAGGGGAGCAAGGCCCCCACTGAGGCTGTGCAAGCAGAGCACCTACCCTGAACGTGATAAAAATTTCCTTTTTTCCTACAGGCATCCTCACAGTCTGGCCATCCTCGACTCCTATGAGTGAGAACAAAAGGTCAAAAGAAAACGATTATTTGGGGACCTCCCAAGGCATTGTCTATCCTAGATCCTTTTACAACCCACCGAATTCCTTGCTCATTCCTGTTTTTTATTAACAAGGACCACCACAGTTATCCAACATGGCAACAAGTACGACTTTCAAAGGTGCACCATACAATAACTCATAACCTAACAAGGGCACCTTTTCATTAATTCAAGTTTACTGAACACCTGCCTCCTGCCCAAGCCACATAGTCCCCCCGGGAGTGTACAGTCCAGGCGGGGAGATGGGTATTAATCAAATAACAACATTAATAATGTGTCATTACTAATGGAGCCATGTTCTTACAGGGACGAGGTCACAACTCCAGACTAAGGTATATCTTAGGAAGAGGGACAATTCCAGAAGGCTTCCCTAGGAAGAGACAGCACTTGAGTTGGGAGCTCAAGGAGAACAGTTAACTGCTGGAAAGGTCGAAGGTGAGGTTCAGACACAGGAAATGGCGCACTAAAAGACTGTTCTTGGAGTTACATGAAAGTCAGGAAGGCTGCAGGGCAGGCAACAAGGGCAAGGTTTTAAGACGAGAGGCTGGAGAGGCCAGCAGGGGCTGAGACAGGAGGCCATTTGTCGGCCCTTAAAAGTCACAGAAGGGTCTTCAACAGGGAGAGTGGCGTGATCAACAGGGAGAGAGCGGGTTGGGGAGAGTTGTCACAGGTTGCCCCGGGGTCCAGAAGGAGGGGTGGTGGTGCAGACTGGGCTGGCGGTGGGGACAATGCTGGCCTCAATGGACTGAAAATGAAGGTGATGGAGGCGCTCCTTCACCACGCACGGGAAGAGCGGGCATGTCAGGTCCCTTCTCTCCATCGTGACATGTAAGTGCAGATTTTAAGGATAAGTGGTGCTAAGAGGAAAATGCAAGGTGATTGCACTTCTTCCTCTAGCTGGGGGCTCCGGGGCCTTAACCACAGCTTTTACAACAGCCAAATCACAAGGAAACAATGCCTCCCCTCTCAGCCCCCTGTGCATGGAGGAGCCCAGAACCCACCGGCAGGCACAGGAATCACCACTTTCTTCTTCTGCTTGGCTTGTCCTGCCCCTCTGCACACCACACAGGGAGACGTGATGATGGTGCCTCGGCCACCACACCTCCGACACGTGGAGCGCATCACAAAAGGGCCTGTGTTAATGGTTTCCTGATCAAAAGGAGAAAAATGGGACCCTTAAATACACTGGTAAATTCTGACAGCCAATGCTCTGGGATTACAACGTGCACAAGAGTAATATTTCATTAAAGATGTGTTGGGTGTGCATCTGCATGAAAACTTGCTGCCCAAGAACACAGGTGCATGGGCTCAAACTGTTAATCTGACCTTATAGAACCCACTGACTTCTGAATTCCAAATCACCAAGTTGATTACATGAGACTGAGAAGTAAGATACTGCCTCTCTATGCAAGTTCCTGAAACCCCCTGGGAGCTAAGCAAGTACATTTTAAAAAGAATACTTCCCCTCTAATTACAAAAGTGATCGCTGGGAAAAGAAAATAAAGAAGCAAGTGACAATTGGATGCAACTCCCCAGTCTGAAGCTGCCAGTCTGGTCACTGAGCTTGTTACTGCCCACTCCAAGGGAGGAAGGGCACAGGCCTCTCTGTCCCCTTAGGGCCATATGAGAAGGAAGAGCGGGCTGAGCTTACCAGTTCATCCCCCAGGGTCTCTTCCCACTGCACACCCCTCCCCTCCCCTCTCTCCCCCCAGGAGCAGTAAGACCAGCAGCTCCTCCACAGGCACTGATGCAGAGCCTTAGGATTTGTGGCCACTCCATTAGCTCCTCCCTCATTTGACATTTTATTTAACCTAACGTCTTTGAATTTTTAAAAAATGATCAAATACACTGTTGTGGCAAATCAAAGGGCAGAGATATATAAAGAAAAAAGTTATGAATCTCCCCACCTTGACTCCCAAGGTAACCGATTCTGTTAAGTTCATAGTTTTTTTTTTTTTAAGATTTTTATTGGGGAATTGGGGGATGGGAACAGTTGCTGTCGTTTTGTTCTTCAGTCTAGTTGTGGAGGACGTTGCTTCACTGGCCCAAGTTGGCACCATCATTGCGCTCTTCCCGAGTGAGGCAGATGAGTCGCCGGCTGCTGGCTACACATGGTAGCCCATGGCAACCCACTGCAGCAGGGGCTGCAGCCCACTCACAGCAGCCCAGGTCTAGGTCGAGCTGTTGTTCAGCATCTTAGCTGTAGAGGGCAGTGTCACTGGCCCTCTTATGTGGGATCCGAACCGGGGTCCTCTGGCGTCCCAAGCCAGCTCTTAACCAATGCGCCACTCGGCCGGCCCCTAAGTTCATAGTTTGAGGTATTCTTTCCACAACTCACTCTCTCTCCATAAAAAAAAAGTCTTATTTTTTTTAAGTGTAAATGTTATAAAGAGAGTATATTATACATATTGCCCTGCAACTTGCTTTCCTTCTTATCTTTCTGATACACCATGAACATTCTTCCAGGCCAATACATACAGATTTCATTTTCCATTTTAATAAGTATGTTTCAGTGCTGCAGTAAAAAAATCTCTACACATATATTCTCCTGTTCTGATACCTTTATTTTTTGTAAGACAGATTCCCAAAGGTGAAATTGCTGGAACAAATAATTAAAATTAAAAATATGCAGGCTATATTTATTTGAAAAAGCTAATATGTGTGCATGGTACAAAATTCTACAGTACAAAATGGAGGTACAGAGAAAAGTTAAAGTGTCTTCCTCCATCTCTAACCCCTAATTATTCCAGGAACCTTCCTTGGAGGCACAGCTATTGTGATATTCTTGTGTATCCTACTTTATACACACATATTTCAAGCTATCTACATGCATTACAAGTTGTGAATACACCAAGGTAACATACTATGCACATGGTTCTGCAGCTTTTGTTTTGTTTTTACAATTTAATGACCCCGGAAAACATTTCCCATCAGTGTAGTTTTCCATGATGTGGATGCACCACAGGTTTTCTGACAACTCACTCCTGTTGGTCACTGAGATTATCCAGTGCTTTACTATTATTATGTTACGCACAGGCTGCAAGGGACATCCTCTACGTGTGCAGTTTTAGAAATGTGATCTTTAGGACACAATCCCACAGAGAGACACACACGTAAAGTTTTTTGTTGTTGTTGTTGTTTTGTGTTTTTTTTAAAAAAGATTTTATTGGGGAATTGGGGGAAGGGGGAACAGTGTTGGCGAATCAGGGAAGGGGAACAGACAGGTAGACAAATTGCTGTTTTGTTCTTCAGTCTAGTTGTGGAGGACGTCGCTTCACTGGCCCATGTTGGTATGATCATTGTGCTCTTCCCGGGTGAGACAATCGGTCGCCGGTCATTGGTTGGCTCACAGCGGCTCCCACTAGCTCATACGAGCTCATACTGGCTACCAGCTGCTCACGCTGGCTGCCAGCCACTCATGAAGCTCACGGCAGCCCACTGCAGCCCTGCTGCAGCCTACGCCGTCGCCAGCAACTCACAGCAGCCCAGCTCCAGGTCTAGCTGTTGTTCATCATCTTAGCTGTAGAGGGCGAACGTCACTGGCCCTCAATGTGGGATCTGAACCACAGCCCTGCTGCTCAGAGCTGGTGCTCCCAAGCAAGCTCTTAACCAGCTGAGCCACTCGGCCGGCCCCACACATGTAAAGCTTTTTTTGTGTGTTTTTTGTTTGTTTGTTTGTTTTTGTTACTATAGCTTTCACTTTTATTAATTATGCTATTCAGTTCTGTAATGTGTTTTATCTAAAAAGTTTTTAAAACACCACCATAAGCAAAGTTAAAAGACAAACTGGAAAAAATATTTACATCACTCATATTATGAACAAAGGAGCAAATTTCCCCAAGTATAAAAATTAGCACCTAGGAACTGGTAAAATATAAATAACCCAGTAGAAAAATGAAGCAAGGACACAGAGTTCTCAGAACAGGAAATATTATTGACCCTTCAACAAATTACAACAGGTTCAGCCTCACTCCTGGAAAAATTTTTAAAAATCTGAAAGGTTTTTAAAAATCTGAAAGGTCTCTTCCTAGAGTTCACTTGAAAATCTAGGTCATATCTTTTTTTATTTTCTGGCTTAAAACCTACCAAGAGCTGCCCATCAACATAGGTGTTTGTGTTTTTTTATTGATGTAGAATCATTCTCTTCTGATCTGTTAGTCATGCATTTTTTTTCCTCCATCAAAATCAGTTCTGAGGATCTAGTGAAACTGAAGCACCTACTTCTTGTCCTTCCTGCCATAGCTGTGCAGTATGTCACCCATACTAATTTATGCTGAGGTTGTTCTAGTTGTTCACTAGTGTAAACTAACCTAACAGCTTTGCACCTGCCCTACATGTGTGTCCTAGAACACAGGACTAGAAGTGGTTTCACAGTAGTGACTTTCAACATCCCTGTTTGCCTCTTTAAGCTTTCACACCTAACAAAGTTGGAAACATGTAGCAGAGATGTTTTACAGAGGGAAACTGGGGGTAGGGAGTGGGGGGGTGGGCGGGAAGGCAGGGGCAGGAAGAAAGCCTAGACAAGGCAGCCACATAAAAGAATAGCTGTGCTTCTGGCCACAGATCAGGCCACTCCGGACTCGAGCTGTTTGAGTGTGTCCTGGAGCCCCCGGAGCTGGCTTTGACCTTAGCTGATGCGGATCTGAAGGCTGGCCATGTCTGCAGCCAGTTGCAGGCCCTTCCTGAAGCTGGCTAGGGCCTGCCGCCGACTGCGGGGAACCAGGATTCCAAACCAGTTCAGAGGGTCCTGATGAGGCCCTTGCGACTGCGCAGAACTGCCTCGCAAGGCCCCACCTCCTCTGGAGTCTGGGCACGGGCTCTAACCACCTGAAATTTCTGGAGACCGTTTTGCATCTCGCTGGTACAGACGCAGACCTGGGGCTCCATGCGAGAGGCATACCGTAGGGGCCCTACCGACTTGGTACCCATAGCGTAGCGAGCTTTGGAGAGCGAGAGCCAGCCCTCCTCCACCCGGGCGTTCAGCGCCACCCGCTTCGCCTCCAGTTCCTCCAGGTCCCGGAGCAGCTGCAGGAGCAGCGAGTCCTGCTCGGCCCGTAGGTCCGGCGCCGCCATGTGCCCGTCACGCTCTGGTCTCGCACACGTAAAGTTTTAATAGCTACTGCAGCTTCCATTCCCCAAAGCCAGGGTGGTCTCCACTTCCACCACCAGGGTACGTGAACACTCATGGCACATAGGCTGGTCAGCATGGACTGTGCTCGTCTCTGTACGCCAAACCGGAGGGGGAGCCAGAGGCATATCCTCATTTCCCTCTTCTTTTCATCTTGACCAGTTTTTCTAAAGAGCTGTTGTCTTTTTCTCACTATTCTGAAGGAGCCCTTCACATAGTAGGGATACTAATCCTTTAGCAAATGTGCTGCAAATATTTTTTTCTCAGTCTCAAACATTACGTTTTGAGGGAAATAGACTTTAGCTTTACTATCTTACTTCAATGTTCTCTTCAGAAATGTTTTTTAAAAATTCACAAAAATTCAGGACCTTGGATAAAGGACCTTAGAAGAGAGAGGAAACTGGGAACAATTGATAAAAAATATCTAAATATCTGTGACAAGTTGGCAGCAACTCAACTCACAGAATAGTAGCCCCAGAAATCCTCATCCTCTCCAAGAGTGCCCTCTAGGGGAGTACAAGTTCACTGCAACGTCGTTATTAACTTAAAAGGGAAAGATAACTAACTATAAGCAGCAGCTTGGTGGACACTACCATAACTAACTGATCATTATCAAATGTAACATCCTCACTAACAGGACAAAATGACACCTCATGACTCTTAAAATTATCCACTGAAAAGGGCACTATATCTCTGAGGTATGAACCCCAAATAAAGGAAATTCTAATAAAGAGCTGGCTTAGAATCCTAAAAAAGGTCAAGGTCATAAAAGAAAAAGAAAGGCTGAGAAACTGTTCCACATTAAAGGAGACAAACGATGTAACAAATACTATGTAAGATCCCAGATTGGATCCTGTACCAAGGGAAAAAAGGACATTGTAAGGACAACTGAATAACTTTGAATAAGTACAGATTATATTGTATCAACATTCAATTTCCTGATTTTCACCACTGTACTGTGGTTACATAAAAGAATGTTTTTGTTCTTAGAAAACACACATTGAAGTATGTAGGAATAAAGAAAGAGAATGTCTGCAACTTACTCTCAAATGGTTAGAGGAATGTGCATACGTGTGTGTCTGTGTGCATGCGTATGCATGTTTGTGTGTGTGTGCATACAGAGAATACACACAGGGAGGGGGAGAAGGGAATGAGCACACCAAAAATGACAGCAAACAGCACAAACCTTAACAATTGGTGAAACAGAAAAAGAAATAAGGGCAGTTTTTTATACTGTTCTATAAATTTGAATTATATCATAAAGTTACCAAAAAGAAAAATAGGGGCCGGCTGAGTGGCGCGTTAAGAGCTGGCTTGGGACCCCAGCTCTGAGCAGCAGGGCCCCAGTTCGGATCCCACATGGGGGCCAGTGACACTGCCCTCTACAGCTAAGATGGTGAACAACAGCTCGACCTGGAGCTGGGCTGCCATGAGGCGACGGCGTAGGCTGCAGCCCCTGCTGCAGTGGGCTGCCATAACCTACCGTGTGTGGCTGGCAGCCAGCATGAGTGGCTGGCAGCTGGTGTGAGCTGCCAAGAGCCGCCGTGAGTGGCCGTCCAGAGGCCAGCGACCGATCTGCCACACCCGGGAAGAGCGCAATGATAATACCAACATGGGCCAGTGAAGCAACGTCCTCCACAACTAGACTGAAGAACAAAAACAACAGCAACTTGTTTGTTCCCCTCCCCCAATTCCCCAATAAAATCTTTAAAAAAAAAAAGAAAAAGAATAAATGATTACACTTCAAGCAAAACATAAGTGTCCCCAGACTACCCCTAGTTGGTTTCAAATTACCAAACTATCCCAAAGTGTATTTTTATAGAAGACGGCAGAGTTTCCTTGCTCTGTCTGTATTGTTGACCAAGACAGAGCACTCCTGGAAAACTGCAGAAGGTTCTAGATAAAAAAAGTCCCACCAAGTTATGAACTCTCAAAGCCCTAGATACTGCTGAAAAAAGTACCCACAAGAGCACAGAAAAGAAGAATGGTGGGGAGAAGTGTGGGTGGGCTAGAGGTTGGGGTCCCCTGGCAGGCGGGGGCCCGGCTCGTCTTACCATGCCGGAGCCGCCGCAGTAGTGGCAGTGCTGCACCTTGGTGCCGGGCTCGTTCCCCTTGCCGTCACAGCGCTCACAGGTATCCGTGATGTTGACGGTGAACTCCTTGTTGACACCCTTGGCAGCTTGGTTGAATGTCAAGTCCATGATGTACTGAAGAAATCAAGGGATGGCGTGTCACCTTTCTTAAAGTAAGGGAGGGTGCTAGCCAGAGGTTGGCAATTACTTACTTTACTTTTAAAGACTAGTTTTTAGAGCAGTTTTGGTTTCTAACAAAATTGAGAGATACAGAAATTTCCCACATACCACCTGTTTCCCCCCCACTCCCCGGTACAGCCTCTCCCATCATCATCATTCACAAGAGTGGTACATTTTTAAATCAAGAATGAACGTACACTGGGCTGGCTGAGTGGCTCAGTTGGTTAAGAGCGCATGAGCTCTGAGCAACAGGGTTGCCAGCTGGATTTCCACATGGGCCAGTGAGCTGCGCCTGAGCTGGCAGGATGGCTCAGCTGGTGAAAGTACATGCTCCTAACAACAAGGTTGCCTTTTCGACTCCCGCATGGGATGGTGGGCTGCGCCCCCTCGCAACTAAGATTGCACATGGCACCTTGAGCTAAGCGGCTGCAAGCTACCAACAGGCAGCCAGATGGCGACTGGACTTGGAGCTGAGCTAGCTGCGCTGTCCACAACTAAGATTGAAGGACAACAACTTGGCTGTTCCCCTTCCCCAAAACTGTTCCCCCGCCCCAATAAAAAAAATCTAGACATACATACATACATACATACATACATACATAAAAGAATGAACCTACACTGACACATCATAGTCATCCAAAGCCCACAGTTAACACTAGGGTTCACTCCTGATGGTGTACATTCTCTGGGTCTGGCTAAATCCATAAAAACATGTATGCAATCATTATAAAATCATACAGAGTATTTTCACCACCCTAAAAATCCTCTGTGCTCTGCCTATTCATCCCTTCCCCCCAGTTACTTTACTTTTTAACTGCTTTGCTTACCTGTACTCTGCCAAGGAAGAACGGGTGGGACTTACTTTACTGATTCTGCCCTACTCCTCAGGGTTTCTCAGAGGTAATATTTGTTTTAATTTAAGTGAAAACGTACTTTTCAACAAACTGTTCCTAGATAATATTTATACACAGTCCTTACAAACAGCTTAAATGGTCCACAATCTTACATCATAAAACGCTCCGCCTCTCTATTCAACTCTGATAATGTCTTTTTAGGACACAAATATGAAAGAGGTAGGATTCAGTGTCTCCCTACTGGATGGAGCTCTAGGTAAAATCCACCCTGATAATGAACTCTGAGAGCCTAGTGCTGCCTGGCTAAGCAATTTTAAGATTAAAGTCAAAACGGATCTACACATGATTACCTATATGATTTTTCAAATACTGGAATTATTTCCTACCAAAATGGCTGCTTTGCCTTTTTCTTTGAGAAACAGAAATTGATAAAATCTGTTTGCATCCCACTTAGCAGCTAAAATTTGAATGTTTTTCAAAAAGAGGAGCTTACCTCCTGAGGCTGGCTGAATACACTCTGGAAATCTCCAAAAGAAGATGATGAGAACTCCCCAAAGATCTTCCTGAAGAGCTCCTCTGGGTCAACAGTGGGGCCTCCCTTCCAGTAGCTCTGCCTGGGGCCTCCGGCCCCGGGATCGAAGCCGGCAGAGCCGTAGGTGTCATACTGCTTCCTCTTCACTTCATCACTCAGCACCTACCGGGAGCGACAGCAGTCAGGCGCTCCCTCAGCTCCCGAGGCCCAGGGACACAGAAGGCAAGTACAGGTAACAGTATTGTACCAACATTAAACGTTCTGATTTGACAATTGTCCTGTAGTTATGGGAAGTAATGTTCTTGTCCTTAAAAACTACACACAGAACGACTTAAGAATACAAAGATACAATGTCTACCACTTACTCTCAAATGTTTGGGGAGGAATGTGCACACACACAGAGCAGATATAGGATATCCTATATATCCTGAACCCCTTCGACATGGTCAGTGTGGGAAGAAGGTCCACTTTTAAATAACTCTGGGATTGTTTAGCAGTTGTTGCATGTATGTTCCGTTCCTTTGATTACATTGTAAATTCCTCCAGGGCAGTGATGGTCATCTACTTTTACAAGACCCACCATCCCCACCAGTGATGCCCTAAGTAGGAGCCGGGTGTTCAAAGGGTGCGGAATTAATCCAACAAAGAGTAACCAGGCCCATCTACAAGTCCAAATGACCTGGGAGCCCTGTTACTATGGATTATAGGGTCCTGTTTTGCATTGAGATTCCAAGTTAGATCTAGTGTGAGACTTGGGGACTTGGAGACTTTTTTCTTCAATGAGATGATCTGGTGTGGGACAGAGCCTTCATGCTGGACCTTATAACACGTCAGGTCGCCCTATGCAGCACACTCTGATGAACACATGCAGGTGAATGACAGTGACCGTACACACTGGTGGGTCGTGTTACCTCATAGGCTTCTGCCAGCTGGGAGAACTTCTCCTTGGCTTTGGGATCATCCTTATTCGTGTCTGGGTGATATTTCTTGGCAAGCTATGGGAGGAAATCGTCAATTATTATGACACAAGATGATTACTAAAACTGAACCTCAAATATCAGTCACAATCTCGCCTCCTTTAGAGCAATCTTGCCTCCTCTAAAACTTTACAAACAACAGCAATTCTTAAAATAAGATTTAAGACATTAAAATAAACCATCTCTTCAAATCTGAGGTATGTATACATTTTTCAACCGCAACAAATCTCTACCAAAAATAACAATTAATTCTTTAGAACTTGGGCACCTTTGTGAAAAATGCAAAATAGTGTTATCTGGTACACTATTATCTATGTAAAAAGAGAGGAAAACAACTGAATAGATAAGTAGGTGTATCTGCTGTATACATTATTTTTGGAAGGACATAGAACAAACTGGTAAAATTGATTGCTACAGGAGAGAAGTGAATGAATAAGAAGGCAAAGGCTTTCATTAATATACAGTACTCCTTTTTACTTTCTGAATTCCGAACAAGAGGAATATATTACCTATTCAAAACATACATTTAAATATTAAAAACAAAACAAAGTCTCACTCGGCTGTCCAGAGCACACAGACATGCTGAGCAGCTCTAACTGGAAGGTCGCCTTGAGGCTGCACTGAGCAGGCAGGGCTGTGTGCTTTGCAGGTGTTCCCTGTATCTGCTGTGGCTACTGAGCTTTCCCTCTCTGAACTACCACAGATCCTGTATGTGAGGGCGAGGAGGTGCACAGAATCCTAAAGCTAATCGTGACTTGGGAGGCCGCCTGGCTCCGTCACTGCCAGAAGCTGGCTGCTCAATCTGTTTCTGAAGATCCTGGTCCCCACGCCAGCATACAGAGGCATGTCAGAGGCTATATGCTAAGCCCTGAAAGGGGTGGAGCGGGTGTCTCAAGCACGGCTAGAAGATCACAGTGGGCTAAAAGTCAAGGCTGGCTGCAACGCCAAGGCAAGATATGTCTATTGGCTGGTCTCAAACGTCAAGAGAAGACATGCTGAAACACTCATGAGATCAGCACAAGGCAAAGAGGGACTTTTACAGTCAGAAAAACCTGTGTTTTAGTCTCATGTATGCCACATATTGACTGGATGGCCTTGGTTGTGTGTCATAAGCTCAGCAAACCTCTTGCCATGAGGTTCAAATGTAACACGTGCAAAGCTTTTATCAAGGTCTGACCCCAGTAACTGCTCCATAAAAGCTACTTTAAAAATTTCCACAACTAAAAACTTGAATAGATCCCTACTCTCTCTTAAATTAAATCTTTAGTACTTGCTAAGAGCCTCAAATGCCCCATTAATTTGGCCCCAGCTTCCATCTTTTCAATCTTCTCCCACCGTTGCATCAGGTACCTCATCCTCCAGCTCAAAAGAAGAGACATGCTATTCGCTCTTCCCAAGCCAGGATCTTTGGTTCTTATCCCCATGCCTTTGCTCATTCTATTACAACCCAGTAATAAAACATAATTCAAAAAATGGGCAAAGAATCTTAACAAATGTACAGCAAACGGCCAATAATCACATGGGAAAATGCCCAATAGTCAGCAGGGAAAAGCAAATCAAAACCACAGAGACATCACTTCACACCCACTAGGGTGGTTAGAATAAAAAAGATAGATAATGGTAAGTGTTGGCCACGATGTAGAGAAACTGGAAGCCTCACACACTGCTGGTGGGAATGTAAAATGGTGCAGCCCCTTTGACATAATCTGGCAGATCCTCCAAGTTTAAACACAAAGTTATCATTTGACCCAGCAATTCTACTCCTAGGTGTATGTATATACCCAAGAGAAATGAAAACATTGGTCTACACAAGATTTATACATGAATGTTCACAGCAGCACTACTCATAACAAAAACGTGGAAACAATCCAAATATCCATCAGCTGACAAATGGATCAATAAAATGTAGCATATCCAAGCAATAGAATATTATTTGACCATTAAAAGGAATGAAGCACTGACACATGTTACAACATGGGTGAACCTTGAAAACATATGCTAAAGTAAAAGACGGGGCCGGCCAAGTGGCTCAGTTGGTTAAGAGCTCGCTCAAGAGTGTGAGCTCTGAGCAACAGCAGTTCGATGCCCCGCCTGAGCTGAGTTGCCGCTGAGCTGCCAACTGGTGGCAGGATGGCTCAGCTAAAGAAAAAAAAAAAGAAACCCTAAAGTAAAAGAAAATAGTCACAAAAGGCCATATGTTGTATGACTTCATTTCTATGAACTGTCTAGAGTAGGCAAATCATAGAGACAGTAAGCAGGTTAGCAACTGCAAAGAGAGAAGAGAATGGGGCCTAAGTGCTAACAGTATGGGGTTTCTTTTTGAGGTGAAAATGTTCTAAAATTGATTGCAGTGATGATTGCCCAACTCTGAATAGACTAAAAACCAGTAAGTTTGTACACTTTTTTTAAAAAGAGGAGGAAATAGGCAATAAGCAACAAGCTCTTGGGTCTGGTCTTGATCAGCATTTGGTTCACAAATATTGGGCTTGGACAAAGTTTTTGCTCACCCATAAAAAAAAAAGGAAAAAAAGAAAAATTCAAGAATCTTGTAAATTTTTCATAAAGGTAATTTATTTTTTGCATGTAATTTACATTTTATTTAAAGATCTCTCCTTTATTCTGATATTATGGCTTTCCTATTTTTATGGTGTTAAGATGCTCTTTCTTTTATCCAACAACATTAATAAACTGTTAATTATTTTTAACATCTACAAAAGCTGGCAATCCTACACTGGTGCCCATTTTTAATTTTAATCTTGTTATCTGAGCAAAACTCTGGGCACCACTGGTCTGGGTAACTCACATGCCACTATACCAAACAGCCCTAATACATTCTGGGATATGACGATGGGAATTTCACACCTTCTGAGTTAATACAAGAAATAATTCTAAGTCCATAAACTTTTATCTGAATGCAAAGAATGATACCTAAAACTTAAAATCAGCATGCCTACTGATTCAGAAGGTGCAGAATAAATTCAAGTACAAAAATACCAGCGGAAAAAGATTTTTTTAAATCTCTGGTTCTGACTCTCCCTTTTTTTCTGAAGCATTAACCAGCACAGCATCATGCACTGAGAAAACACAGTCCAGCAAAGGTTGTCTTTATCATATCATTCTATGCTGTCAGCTATCTGTATCCTCGACATATAGGCATATACATTGCATTGATCAGGATCAGACGAGAGTGATAGCATTCCTTCTACAAATCTTGTCTCTAAAATCTGGCTTCCATACAGACCTGGTAATAGGCTTTCTTGATCTCTTTCTGGCTGGCATTTCGGGGCACTCCTAATATCTGGTAATAATCCTCTTTGGCCAAAGGGGCGCTCGTGTGGAAAGAGGCAGTACAAACAAAAGGGTAACTTTTTATTCCTAAAAGAGAAAAAAGGAAAGAAAAATCACTCTGGGAATATGCTCACCAAAAGGAAAGTAAGTCAACAACCAGCCAGGTTATACCTGTGAAGGAGTAAATAGGTCAAAGCTTTAGGTCCTGTTGTCTTCCAAGCCCACTGGAGACCAAACTCACTGCACTTCAAACAAGGCTAAGGCTACTGTACAAGAATATAAAACAATGTCAGTACAAAACTGGGGAGGCTGATCCTGCTGGATTACACTACCGCTGAAGCCTCATTTAACCACCAAAGGAACCGTACCCCAGATGGGGGCTGCATCTGGAGATGATTATAATAAAAAGGGACTTAGCTCCCATTACACTGCCTGAGCACCTGCCAAGTGCCAGGTATTCTCGTATGTTTTATCTCACTTAATGCTTAACAACTCCACTTGTTTTTCCCTCAACAATGCAGCCTTGGGTATCTGCTTATAGGGTTGTACTCAGTGTGGTCCCTGAACCAGCAGCATCATCAGCTTGTTGGAAATACAAATTTTCAGACCCCAGCCCAGACCTAAATCAGAAACTCTGTAGGTGGGGTAGGGCCTTGTTTAACAAGCCCTCTAGGTGACAACTCT
>NW_017731665.1:690504-700184 GCF_001890085.2 Hipposideros armiger | reverse complement strand
ATTCCCCAACGCTGTTCCCCTCCCCCAATTCCCCAATAAAATCTTAAAAAAAAAGAAAGAAAGAAAGAAAGAAATGGTTCTCAGTTTTTGGAGTCACACATCTCTCAAAAGATTCTGATAAAAGCATTGACCCTTCCCCTAGAAACAATACATATACAGAGACACAAGGCTAAAAGGCCCTGTGCCAGAACCTCTGTTTGCCAGAGTTTAGACAAACTGAAAGGAATCAAAGCACATGGCAGGCAGCCATATGCCCGGCCTCCTTTCAGGCCTCTTGCATCAGCAGCTAGGAGGAAAGGCTACCAGGCACATCTACTCCACTACCCTTTGTGCATGAAGCAGACAGCTAACGTGGACTGGACTGTCACCAAGTAAACCTGGGGGAGCTGCTCTACAACTTCGAGTCCTGCCTCCTAACCCCCACCACATCTTGTGACAACTGAAAGATGAGGAGAGTGAGGTTGGGGGAAAAGGGACCAAGTTAAGGCAGAGGGGATAGGAAGGACAAGAAAAAGATTGAGCATCAAGAGGCAGCTCCAGGTTTCTAAGTCAAACGTTTGCCTGTAGAAAGAAGCTTCTGTATTCACCATTCATTCATTCATTCAGCAAATACAAATATTTAGCATTTATTCATTCAGCAAATACTCGCTGAGCACCAACCAGGCACTAGACTCCATGTTGGGGATGCGGCAGTAAACCATTGGAAGGTACTGCCCTCCTGGAGCTTACATTTATCAAGATCTTAACACTGTATTTGGCACAAGGATACAAAATGAATAAAAGTCAAAGCCAATGCCCTCAAGGACTCCAGTGATCTACTGGGGGAGGGTGGGAAAGCAGTGTGTGAAGGGATTAGCACACAGAGACATGCACAGGGTGAGAATACACAAAACAGTCACCTCACCAGGGCTTCTCAATCTCTGCACTGTGGAAGAAGGGATGGACGAAGGGATCAGTTTCCTCTCGTGGGGTGGGACAGGGAGGCTGGTGCTGTCCTACTGTTATGGGCTGAACTGTATCCCTCACTCCAAATTCATATGTTGAAGTCCTAACCGCCATCACCTCAGAAGGTGACTGTATTGGATACAGGCTCTTTGAAACAATCCTGACAAAACATTGACCTTGGACTTCTAGCTTCCACAACTAGAATAAAAAACAAATAAATTTCTATCGTTTAAGCCACCCAGTCTGTGGTACTTTGTTATGGTGGCCCCAGGAAACTAATATATTTAGTATGTATTATAGGAGGTCTTGCAGCACCCCTGGCCAACTAGTTGCCAGTAGCACCTCCTCTTGTCCTCGCCTCACAAGTTACAAAAAGTGTCCAGACATTATTAAATGCCCCCCATCCCCCCCGGAGGGTAAAATCACCTCCAGTCGAGAACCACTGGCAACCCAATCTAAGAAGTTCAGGGAAGGTTTTCAAAGGCCTTAACATGCTGTTACACTGTAGAAATTAGCTAGGCTAAGGAGGGGTTTGAATCCATCCAGGTTTACATCTGTAATCCTGGTGTTATTTGCAACAGCACCCCCTTTCACTTTCAAAAGTGCCCCATTTGGCCGCTAAACCTTTGATGACCTTTGGTTTGGAGGGAGTGGTTCAGTCCTGTGCATTCAGGACTGCAGGTACTATGATGTAACTAGAGACTGCGTGCGGATGTGTGTGCGTGTGTAAGGAACTTGTGTGTTTTGGGACAGCAGATACTATGATGTAACTAGATTAAAAAGATTGTGTGTGCACACATGCCTGTGTATGGTGGATATGGTGATGGTAGAGGGGTGGTTAGAGATGATGGTTAAAGGGGCCTAGGAATAAGCAAAAGGGCCTCTGAGCTATGCTGAGGAGCCTGGATTTTATCAAAAGCAGATGTCTGAGGATGGAAAGTGTTTGCCCTGTTTGCTTATGCCCTAACCTTAGGAAGCCGCTGACAATGTTAAATAGGGAAATGATCAAGTTTATGTGAGGAAGAGCTCTCAAAAAAACAAAAACCAAAACCAAACAAACAAAAAAACCAGTTAGGATTGGGAGATTTAAAATTAATTAGAGCACAAAAGACAATCAGGGTGTTGAGCATATCCAAGAAAAGGGATAGTCAGACAACAGAATGAGTAAGAATAGTCAGAATGATTAAAATCAGAGTCAGGAAGAAAATCTGTATTTTCAGTATCCTCAATACTGGTTTCTTGCTGCTGTTCCTTAGACTTCCTGGGATATGAAAAACAGAGTGGAAGCAGTAGGTGCTAGAAGACCACTTGTCTTTCTTTGGTCAGATCTGAGGCAGACACTACAGCTAGTTTCCTAGTGCTCCTGCACTCAATCCTCTCTTCATTCACTCATGAATGCGTTACCCTGGCCCCTTCCAGCTGCAGCTTCAACATCATGATCAGAGAACCTGGACTTGGGTTTAGACTGTTGTTGTAAAGCTGCACGAGTAAAGAGAAATCGTATTTAACTATTACAAGTTTAGTGACTTTTGACATTATCCAAAAGGCATCAATGATTACCAATAATTTAGAAAGAGTTCATTTAAAAGGCAAATTTTTCCCCAAGATGTGACCAATAAATGTCTTGCTCTTTTTAGAATAACCCAGAATAGGATTAGCCTCCAAGTCATTCCAAGAATGGCCAACCCAGTGTCAAATAACTGCCTTCTTTCAGCCCTTGAGAAAGAGAATTTAAAATGTTTTTATGTCATCTAATTGAACTACTCGATTTGAGATGAGATCACATACCAATGTTTAAGAGCTGAGTTGATGACTTTGGATGTGCTATCAGAGTGCACCTTGAAAGATGCTACCACTCACTTGATACAAAACATGCCTATCACAGGCTATGGAGGGATACAAGGATAGATGACTGCAGTTCCCGAGTAATGACCACATACAAGGCTTAGTACTTAGTGCCTGCCTCTCTCTCTCTCTCTCTCTCTCTCTTTCACACACACACACACACACACACACACACACACACACCAAAAATGCTCCCCAACTTGCACAAATGTAATATGAACATATTTAGCTTGACATTAGAAAATGTTAGTAAACCTAAAAATGACCACTTTTGCTCATACTGAGAAATACTGAATGACATCACTCCAAATAATCTTGAGGAGACCTGGGCATACTGCTCCATTTATGAAGACATACAGGTGGCAGGAACAGAATTAAAAAACTGGATCACTTGTCCAAAACCACATCCAATCTCATATCCCCAGTACCTAGGACAGTGGCTGGCATAAGACAGGCCCTCAATACCTGTGAATGAATGAATAAATTTTCAGTAAAGGAAAGAGAGGCTCAAAGGGATCAAATAATTCACCCAAATCTCTCTCTCTCTCCCTCTCTCTCTCTACCTCTCTCTCTCTCTCTCTCTCTCTCTCNCACACACACACACACACACACACAGACACTGAGGGTGTGGAGGTGAGTTTGCTCACTGTACAAAGTAATCACAACTATTGGTACTTAATGACAGTATTACAAAACTGTACCCCAATAGGAAATTATCTTGTGTAAGTCACCTTGTCAGGGCCCTTAATTAATCATCTTTGTAAAGCATAAATAGCTTAAGTATCATTGCCCAAATTCTAGGGGACAAAAGCAACTAGCACAATTCAGGCACACAGTTGGTTGTTCAATGATTCCTCCTTCCTTCTCTCACTATAAAAAAAGTCACCCAACACACTGCATTAAAAACTATCATGGCTAAGCACCTAAAGGATTCATAAATATTAATTCACTACCACCCAGGCTATTAAGAAAGCAGCAGGTTTTGAATCAAGGCTTTACCACTTTTTAGCTTTGTGACATTCTACAAGTTGTTTAACATCTAAGCCTCAGTTTATCTATAAAAATAGATTAATAACAGTGTCTATCACGTGGAAATGATCCATGCTTGGTACATAGTAAGTGCTCAATAAATGTTTGTTTTATTACAATTACCAATTTAAGGACTTCTAAAAGGGACCATTAAGTTTACCTTTCGATTTACAGCATTTCGTGGAAAGAGTGTACGCTTGAAAGTACAGTTCTGGGTTTAGGACAACTATCTAACTTTATGACCTTGGGCGGGTCAGTTCCTCTGCTAGAACCTCAGTTACCCATTCTTTAAAATGGGGATGTCAATTCCCACCTCGCACGGCTGTTGTTACCATCAAGTGAGGTGAGGCACAAAGTGCCTACTTAGCATAAGACCAGATGCTCACCCAATGGCAGGTACCTCTTCCCCTCCGCTACAGGCTACAAAGTGGAGGGAAAGAAGAGAATACGGGAAGGGAGCAGCAGCATCACAGAAAGAGGCCTCCAAAAAGGTTGACAGAGAGGTGAAGGGTTACGGCCAACGGGGCGTTTTATCCCCGCCGCCGAAGGCTCCATGCAGCTCTCCCTCGTTCACCGCTTCTGGGTACTCACTTGGACCTCTCTGTCTCTTGCCTGTCAGCCTCTCCAAGGAATTCCGTATACACGTCGGAATACACCCTCCACCCTGCTATCTCGTAGCTGGAGCGAGGAGAGTCACTCCCTTCCAGGCCTTGGAGGCCCCACTCGGGCGCTGGAGCCTGCCCTTACCTGTGAAGTTGACACCGGCTCTCAATGTCAGCAGCGCCCCGGGGCTGCGAGCTCTCAGGGAAGGCGCGAAGGTGGTAACACTCAACTTGAGGCCCAGCGACGGCCCCACTGCGCCCGCCCTGGGCGGCCGGGCCCCTCTCCCCGCTGCAGCTGGCAGCCGAGGGGTCCCCACAGCCACCAGCAACCAGCGTGTGGAGCACAGCACCGCCATCTTGGCCCGGGGACACTGCGCCTGCGCCACCAGGCTCAAGCGGGCCTCGCGAGGATAACGCGCGCGCGCAGCGCCGGCACCTCTGGAGACAGGGCCCGCTGCGCGGGCACGCAGAAGCACAAGTATTGCGCACGCGCAGCTGCATCCAATGCGCCTCCCTAGTAGCCAACATCGAAATTACGTTTGCTCTGAAGATATACTTGCCCTGGAGAACTTCGTAATTCTGTGCTGGAGGATCACGACTGCACCTTATCTGTGTAAGGCTGTGGTTAGGTGTAGCTGAATATAACTGGTTTGAGGGGCCCGGCAAGGGACGGGAATACAAATCCCGGCGTGCAGTGCGGCTGTCTGGCTCGCAGATCTCAGCGTAAAGTGCACGGCTTCCTTCCTCCTGACTCTTAACATTTTCTTGCATGTTACTCATCCGGTGCCCGCGCAAACGGTCAGAGTTTCTGTCCGAGCTCCCAGATCCTGTCCTCAAATTCATCGTTTCTGGTTGATTCACTACGCGGCAGACTTTGATGCCTTAGGTCTCTCCTAAGCGTGTTAGCCTTCTCCAAACCTGTGAACTTGGCCTGTCGCAGAGTGAGAGCCAGGTTCCCCCAAAACGAGTTTAATAAACATTGTCAGCATCTACTGTGTGTCACTCACGTTCTAGGGTATTGGGAATACAATGAGGAATGGCATACCATTCCTTGCTGTGGAGGAGCACAACAATGAATTGAGAGACAGGCCCCTTAGCAACTAATGTGATCAATGCTATCATAGGTATAAACAGTTTTACAGGAACACAGATGAAGGGGTTTCTCAGAGGTTGGGGTATTGAGGTGTCAGGGAAGGCATCTGAGAGGCAACATTCCAGTAATGAAAAGTGGATCAGGTAGGGGTGGAGCGGAAGAGTATTCCAACTAGCAAGAAGTTAAAAAGCAGATGTCTGGAGATGGAAAGTGCTTGTGCTGTTTGCTTAAACCCTAAACTTAAGGTGTGACTGGAGATGAGGCCAGAAAGATAAACTTGGCCTGGTAAGTCTTGCAAAGGAGTTCCAACTTTCATACTTACACCACCACCACCACCACCCAAAAATAAAATAGGAACCTGGGGTTCATAGATGGTTTTAAGATGATCTGTGCTCCTCCCCACTTTCCCCATTGTACACGAAATTTTTGTGTATGTGTATGTTAGTCCATAGCTTTCAGCAATCAAATTCACCATATGCTCTGAGATTCAAAGAAGGTTAAAAACCACTGGCCCAGTGAAGAACAGTTATGAGGCTATTGTAAAGTGCAAGGAATAGTTGAGTTCGGGCTAGGGAATGTTCAAGAAACAAGGAAAAGGGTTTCATGGGGTCAGAAGTGGAAGAAAGAGCTCTGTTAACATATTCAACCAATATTTAAATGTTTTCCAGCAGTGGTTCAGAGTATGAGCCCTGGTGTCTGAATTCTGGCTCTGCCACTTACCAGCTGTGTAAGGCAACTTATTTTACATCTCTGTGTCTCAGTTTCCTTTCTCTAAAAGGAAAATGTAACAGTAAGTAACTCAAAGGATCACCTAAGGAGTGAGATAATCCATGTAAAGGCTTCATATAGTACTTGGCACATAGTAAGTGCTCAATATGTTAGTCCTATGTGCCAAGTTCTCTGCTAAGCACTGGCAATACCAAGCAGAACTCAGACAGTTACTTGTTCACCGGGAGCCCAAAACCTAGTGAAAAAGAGTGAGAGAGGGTGCTGGTTGAGAAGTACAACTTTCAGGAACAAAAGCTGAAAACAAGAGGCAAAGGGATTGCACTTACTACCTCAAAGTGAATTAGGGCAAACTAGAGGAGGGCTCACTAACATGAAAACTTTGTCAGCTTTATAACTTCCTCATTTTTTTGTATTTTAGTTTCCCCCCACCTACTTCCCCATAGTGATTAAAAGAAAAAGTCCTCCACATTGAAAGGGTGTGTGTTTTGTTTTAGGGGATAGCGGGAAGGCTGGTTGTTGGGGAGCCTACATTTGCTTTTAGGAAGACCCCAGGGAATGGAGTGGGTGATAGTGGCTACTAATGGACCCTTCCTAGGCTTGTTGGCAAACACTGGGATGAGCACACAGGCCACACCTACCCACACTTCCAGGCAGAATATGTCCTGTGTCTCTCCCCTCCTCCCCCTCCCCTGCCCCTTCTCCAGTCTAAAGCCAAAAACTTGAGCTTTATGGAGAAACACATGTTACTTGGAAAAGGCACACAGGTTTCATAAGCACCTCCCCCTCTACGCTTTTCATTTTACTGTTCCACTCGGCCCTTCCTGCTCTCCTGAAAGTAGTGGGATCTGTGATAGCTAGTAAGGAGTTTTAAGTATGGTCTACTCTGTGATTTCCTGCAGACACTGACCATCCCAGATACAATGGGACTGGCCAAGTCCATGGCTACACAATGGGATGGCTGCTCCCCTCTCCATGTAATGAGCCCTATCAGGGAGGGCAAAAGGGCCTCAGCCAGTCTCTCCAGAGGCAATAAAGCTAGCTCATGATTTTTCTAGTTGTAGCATTTCCTTTCCTTCCCAAGAGAGTACGGGACGATTCCAAGGGGATGTGAAATGTGTAACCTATGTTCCTGGACATGACATCTGCTGTGGGTGCAGTTCCCTGCAAAAGAAGAAGACAAACTGAACTGTGCCCTCCCCTCATTTGTCTGGGTTTTCTGTGCTAATGATTTCCTAAAAGACCCTTTAAATAAACCACAGGCGGCGCCAGCTCACAGCTAAATATACTTCTGCCCAAACTCGGCTTAAACTCAATGTTTCACAACAATGAGAAATAAAAGGAAATCTTTTAAAGGAAAAAAAAAAAGATCATGGACATTAAGAATAAGGCTCTGGGGCCGGCCGAGTGGCACGTTGCTTATGAGTTGGCTTGGGACGCCAGCTCTGAGCAGCAGGACCCCGGTTTGGATCCCACATTAGGGCCAGTGACGCTGCGCCCTCTACAGCTAAGATGGTGAACAACAGCTCGACCTGGAGCTGGGCTGCCCTGAGTCGCTGGTGACCGCGTAGGCTGCAGTGGGGTGGCAGTGGGCTGCAGTAAGCTACCGTGAGTGGCTGGCAGCCAGAGTGAGCGGCCGGCAGCTGCTGTGAGCTGCCTTCCAATGGCTGGTGAGCAACTGCCTCACCCAGTAAGAGCACAATGATAATTAATACCAACAGGAGCCAGTGAAGCGACATCCTCCACAACTAGACTGAAGAACAAAATAACAGCAACTTGTCTGTTCCCCTTCCCTGATTCCCCAAAGCTGTTCCCGTCCCCCAATTCCCCAATCAAATCTTAAAAAAAAAAAGAATACATCCTAAGCCTCTGATGCTTTTGTGAAGCAACCTCTTCCTTGCTGGTCACTTTCTTTCTGCTAATGTTCCTTCCTTTAGTTACATGAAATGTTTTGAATTTTCTGGAATGAGGACTTCACTACACTGGTCTCCTGAATTCTTGTTCATTATTAATCATTCTTGGAAACAGGACCTGTGAAATCAAAATCATCCTGCCAGGCACCAAGCTAACCAGACATCCTTATTTTGCTGGAATTTGACCCATCTTTGATAGCCTGCATTTTAGGGTAGAGAGATGTCTTCCAGAGTCCTTAGAGACAAACAGCGAAGTGGAGTTACTAGGAGTATAAAGAAACAAAGCTGGTAATTCATAGGCTCTTGGGACTGGAAGGAATCTTGGAGGCTGTCAGTTCCACTTTGCAATTCATGAAGTAATTTATTCTGCTCAAGTTTGCAGCAGCCTTAGAGCTCTGAACTCTGCTAGAAAGAATCACTCTCCAGCCAGAATGGATCTGGGAACATGTGATATGGTCACTCTCTGGGCCTCCATGTCCCTCTGGTCCTTCCCTCTCCTCTGCTTCCCTGCTGTGGAGCTCAGGTTTGTCACTGTGGGAATGGGGAAGATGACATTCTCCAACTCTTCTTCTATCAGCCCCCAGTTTGTGGAAATATAGTCACATGATCCAGCACAGCCAGGGTCATGGCCTCTCTCTTTCCTGGGAGAGGTCAGGGGTCACAAACCCAGGTGCCAGGGCTAAGCAGGTAAAGTGTAAGGGTGGAGTGGCCATGTATAAGATAACAGGGACCAGTGGGACTGCAGCAAACGGGAAAACATGCTTTAAAGGTGGCAGGTGCTTCTCAGCTCCAACCCATTTTAGCCATGTGGAGATTAGGAGCCACTATTGCAAAATCTTTCCATTTTTCAAGAGAGGCTGAAATTCAAGCCTTTAGGATATGTCTCAATTTAAAAAATACCATGTGAACCAAGTAAAACATATTTGTGACCAGATTTAGTCCATGATATGTCCATTTATTACCTCTGGGGGCTAAAGATTTTCTCACTTTCTGACTGTGCCCATTTAGGCCCATCATAATTGTAGATAAAACAACAAAAACTAATTCAGGGATAACAGTGAAGTGACAAAGCAAATTTGGGAGGTTTACATGAACTTTGCAATAGATGTACAGTTGATTTATATTTAAAAATATTTTTAGAGCCAGCCGAGTGGCTCAGTTGGTTAAGAGTGTGAGCTCTGAGCAACAGGGTTGCCGGTGCGATTCCCACATGGGCCAGTGAGCTGTGCCAAGCTGAGCTGCCACTGAGCTGCCAACAGGTGGCAGGATGGCTCAGCTGGTGAGAGCATGTGCTCCTAACAACAAGATTGCTGGTTCGACTCCCGCTTAGGATGGTGGCTGCGCCCCCCTGCAACTAAGATTGAACACAGCATCTTGAACTGAGCTGCCCTGAACTGCTGATGGGTGGCCGGATGGCGACTGGACTTGGAGCTGAGTTGCTGTGCCCTCTACAACTAAAATTGAAGGACAACAACTTGGCTGTTCCCCTTCCCCAATTCCCCAATAAAATCTTTTATATATATATAT
>NW_017731665.1:666146-690148 GCF_001890085.2 Hipposideros armiger | reverse complement strand
AGTTGCCATGAGTGGCTGGCAGCCAGTGTGAGCAGCCAGCAGTCAGTCTGAAGTGCCATGAGCGGCCATCCAATGGCTGGAGACCAATCTGCCTCAGCCGGGAAGAGCGCAATGATAATACCAACATAGGCCAGTGAAGTGGCGTCCTCCACAACTAGACTGAAGAACAAAAAGACAGCAACTTCTCTGTTCCCCTTCCCCCAATTCCCCAGCGCTGTTCCCCTCCTCCAATTCCCCAATAAAATCTTAAAAAAAAAAAAAAAGCAATATCTGCAGTAGTAATTGAACCAACTCAAGACTGCACTGATGGTGCCTTTTCCAAAGCTACTGGAATTCCAGTCTGAAGAGTACCGTGCCATGGGAAAGCTGCATTCTGGAGTGCCTGTCAGACTGATTAGAATTCCAAATCCTAGGCTTCAGTTAACTCTACTGACATCCTATTTTTAGTTTATGGAGATCAAACTTGATCTTAACTCAGTAGGATATGGTAGTGGCCTCTTAGTGCTCAATGAACTGAAAAGAGAACTTGCACTTTGGGGTCCATCTGTGCCCATCCCCAGGCCAAGCTTTCAGAATCACCTTGCACACAGCCTACCTCGGCTGCAGCAGAGGGACTTTTCACAGCAGCTGGTGTTTCCGACCAATCATTCGCATTCCTCAGATCAAAGTCCCTTTTCCAGAAGCCTAAGCAGGTGTTCTGTCTGTTCTCAAGCAGAAAGCATACTCTGGAATCACGGAGTCAATTTTCAAAGCAAAGAGAAATGCTTGTGTAATGAATGGCCCGACGTGGAATGAGCCAGCTCTCTTTTTTCCCAAGTTGCCCTGGGAAAGCAAGCAGCGACTGCTGGGCACATTTGCTATTTAATGGATTCTCCATTTCCCTTATCTTTCGCCCTTTCAGTTTATGTTTATAATACATTGATTTCCTTCGAAGAGTCCTGCCCCACCTCGCCCAAGGCCTGCAGCCAAGACATGCCCTTATAAGGAGATGCTGAAGGCCCATCCCTCCCGCGGAGCCCACCTGGCCTAAGTAGGGTGGGTGGGATGCAGAGGCTTTAGGGGAGGCCCCACGGACAGAGATTTGCATCAGACCTGAGCTCCGTTCCCCCACGGCCACTCACTATCTGTGCACCATGGACCAGCGGCTCCTCTCTCCGCAAGTGTTCACTGGTACTGAAATGAAGCCAGTTCATTCCTGCCCTCTCGCCTCCTCCCCAGGGAGGGTGCGCCCCTACCCTGAGAGTCTCTGGGGGCAAATCCCTGCAAACAAAATTCGGTCTCTCGCCCCCAGCCGCCACGCACTCAACTAGGGGCCGGGGGCGGACAGCACGCCGCACGTGACCTCCCCACCCGCGCCACCACCCCTTCGCAATTGGGGCGTGGCCTCGCGGGGCGGTCGACTAGGGATTGGCTTATGGGCGGGGCCGGCGGCGCGCGCGCGGAGGACGAGATGGCGAGGGCGGGTCCCAGTGGGCTGGAGCGGGCTGCGATTGGTCGGGGCATGTCGGGGCGTGGCCGAGGGCGGTGGGCCGCGGGTGGAGCCGCAGGCCGCGGGAGTCGCGACTGCCTGCGGTGCACCTGAGGTCGGTCGCCCGGGTGTTCGAAGCTGCATCCTCCGTGGTCCCCTCCGCCATGAGCCGCTTCAAGGTGTCCAAGTTCCGGCACACGGAGGCCCGGCCGCCCCGCCGTGAGGTGAGCCTGGCCCGCGGGCCACACGCCCGGTCTTCCTCTCTCGGCCCCGCACGGGGACGGCAAAGCCCCTCTGCCCGGGGGCGCCCCCTTCAGGTTCGGGCCCGGCGTCGGGGCTGCCAGGTCGCCGCCCGGCGGGCGCAGTCCGGAGCTGCTGGGACCCTCGCTTGTACGCTCTCTGGTTGCTGAGTGAGCCCCGCGGTCCGTCGAGCCCCCAGTTTGGCTCCGGGACCCTCGAGGCGGCGCAGCCCCCCGGCCGAGCGGAGGGTTGAGGCCTGCGAGGCTGCCTGCCTTCCCGGCTTCCGGTCTGCCTAGCTGGGGAGCCGCGGCGCGGCCACTGTTGACGCCGGCTTCTCCTTTCTGCTGCCCGTATCGCCCCTGCCCGGGGCTTGGGTGTAGGAGAGATGTTTCTATATTCCTAGCCTCCGCGAGCCCGGTGTGTCGTCTGGAGGGGGAGCCCCTTGGACAGAGGCGCACCCCTCCCTCGGGTTTCCGCCGGTGCTTCCTCCTCTCGCGGCTGGCGCAAGCTCTTTCCTTACTCGGGGTGATGCTACCAGGGGCTGGGTGGGGCTTGGAGAAGCCCGAGGAGGTGGAGCCCCGAGGTGCTGGTGGTGCTCCTCAGACCTCCGGAAGAGCAGCCGGCCCGATGAGGAGTGCACTTCAGAGATGATGGCAGCCCTGATCAGCCGCTCCCCATGGAAGGCCTTGGAGTGTCCTCCGATAATTGGCCTAGGAACTGACCCCATCTAGTGATTCCATCAGGGGCGAACGCACATCAGGGCAGCCTGGGACAGTAGCCTGGTTTTCATTCTACGGACAGTATTTCCTGTGAACCTTCCATGTGCTTTGCCCAGCTGCTGGAGCCACAACAGTCAACAGGACAGCACTTTCTTTTCTCTCTGGTGCCTGCAGCCTCGCTAGAGAGACAGCCAGCAAGCGGACAGTAATGCAAGGGCATTGCGAGTTTTAATAAGTGCCCTGAAGAATATGGCAGGAGGGGAGTGGCTGGGATGGAGATGAAGATGGACAGTGAGGCAGGGGTTAATCTCACCAGGGTGGTCAGGGAAGGCTGCTAGAAGATGACATTTATGCTGAGGCTAGAAGGGTGAGAAGCAGCCAGCTACAGGAGGAGTGGGGGTGGGAAAGAGCTTGGTGGAGGAAAGGAAAGGGCCAGGATGGATGGAGGGCAGTGATGGGAAAGCATGGTGTTTGATGAGCCCAGAGTGGTCTTGCAGAGCACAAAGGGCCACAGGAAGAAGTTGGCTTTTATTTTTAGTACAATGGGGAGCTGTGGAAAGGGGGTGTAGTGGGGGTGGGGAGAGAAAGTCTCAGATTTGCATTAAGACTTTCTGTCTTGAGTACAGTAAGTACTGCTTGGAGGGGTCAGGAGTGTCCTTGAGGGGCCCTGGGGCTTCTTCCCTGGTGGGCCTCAGTCCAGCACAGTAAACAGAGAGGCATGGAAACACGGATTGCAAAGGGAGTTTTAAAAAGTTTATGTTAGGGAGATAGGAGAACAGGTGATCGGTTCTTTTCAAAGCTATTTCCTGTCACTGTATTTATACAGTAAACATGAACCAAGAGGCAAAAATAATGCAAGATGATAATTTTCTACTCGAGGCAGGTGCACATTGAAACAAACTTGGGTGGTGGAGGTGGTTTCCGGGATTTACTGTGGGTGGATGGTCTGGGAAATATGGGTGCTTGATTGTTGGGTGGCAGGAAGGAGTGATGAATGATGCTTTGATACCAACAAAGAAAACATGTGGACCTCACTGATCTTAGTTTCAGAAAAAGTGCTCCTCTGCCCCTCTGGGTGTGGGGGTGTTAATATTATTGCCTTTTCATGGGGCTGTGTCGTTCACCCATCTATGGGACTTCATGGAAAGGCCTTGATTTTTCCCTTGTCTGGACTTGGGTGTTTTCTCCTGGTTGGGAGAAGAATCCTGGACTCAGCTGGAAACCTTCAGTAATACAGTTGAGGAAGTTGAGTTTGTCTTCTGTCTAGGTGCTTACTTCTCCATTCTCTGCTTTGCTCTTTCCTTCTTAATATTGGGTTGTTGGATAAGTCATGACACATTTTTGCATTGAAAAACATAGAAAAATACGTCATGACTTTCCCGACGACCCAATAGAAACAACACACATACACACGTGCACGTGCGCACACACTGCCCAGTTAGCCTCTTGACCTCATTCAGCCTGAGATTCCGCCTGATAACCTCTCTCTTATTGGAGAACTGATTTAATAAGCAAAACTACCCCCTTTATGACTTAGGTTATCATATCAAGAACATTTTGCCTTTTCTAAGGTACTGCATGAGTAGGAACGGGGTTTGATCAAGGAATGCATCTCTAATAGTGCAGCTTTAAGGTAGAGTTTCCTGGATTATTCCCCACCCCTTGCTTTAGGCACGCGCAGAGCCCTGGCCTTCATAGTTCTTATTCTTTATTTCCAGGCCTGGATCAGTGACATTCGAGCAGGAACCACCCCCTCTTGTGGGAACCATATCAAATCCAGCTGCAGCTTGATCGCCTTCAACTCTGACCGTCCAGGTAGGGAAGAAGACATGAGTGTGGAGATTCAGACAATGTCACCCAAATAGGGTGGGGCAGAAGGGCAGACTCAGTGCAGACTGGAAGCTTGGAGGTGCCTCTTGGGGTCAGAGGTCAACACCATGCAGGGCCTTAGACCCCTACAAATTGGTCACTGTGCAGTAATCAAGTCTTGGTTAGACTATAAATGTATACTTTGTAAAAACCATGTTGGCTGTGGTCTTCAAGAGCATGGCCAGGAGGGTGGGGAAGGGGCCGGGGAGTAGCTGGCATCAATAGGAACACAAAGATTTGAAAAGCTCCCTGCATTAGCTGGGCCTTTTGGTTGCCGGTGATAACTCAGACCTCAAACTGAATTAAGCAAAAAATACCGTTGTGACTTGTATATCTAAGAAGTCTGGGGGAGCTTCAGGCAGAGATGTTCCCAGAAGCTCACATGTGCCGTTGGCCCCAGCTTCCCTCCTGTCCCTCAGCTTTGCTGCCCTTTGGGTGATGGCTTCTTTCTCTGGTAAAGTGGGAAAAGTAACAGCTGCTGGCCCCAAGCTGACCCACAGTGCCAGAAAGAGCCTCTTTTCCCAGCGTGTTCTGTACCTCTAGTGTCACAGAAGGTTCTTGTATGGGCCAATCACTGTGTTCAGAGGGGTGTGATCTTATGATTGGTAGAAGCTTTGGGAAGGTCCAAGGATGAGCTTTTGGGTCTTATTGCCCTAGGAGTCCTGGGCAGGGAGGTAGATGGTTTCCATTAGGCCCAAAGTCAGAGCCCCGTGTTTATTTGGCAGGTGTGCTGGGTATCGTGCCTCTGGAAGGCCGGGGAGAGGACAAGAGACATGTGACGCACCTGGGATGCCATTCAGGTGAGTGGGGGCTGGACCTAGGAAGTCTGGAACTTGCTCCTCCCTCTCTGGGGCCAGGGATTCATACTCACCTGGTCCCACAGCTCCATGGCTTACCAGGTCCCTCCTGTCATCCTCAGTGTGCTTTCTGACAGGTGGGGTCCAAATTGGAAGGCCGGGTCCTGGTAGAGAATCTGGGCCTGGGCAAAGAGGAGGGAAGCTAGGTGCTTCAGGCGGTCAAGCTGGTAGGAAGGAGATATGCACCACTCAGAACCAGGCCCCAGGCTGGTGCTGGCTCCCTGTCACTGCAGAGAACTTAGTCCTATGTGGCTCTTAGGCCTGTGTCCTCTCCTGGAGCCCGAGAGACCACCCCTCGCCACCAGGCCTCCTCCCAGACAGGCTGTTCTGAGCCCTCCAAGGAGGGAGCGGGCTGGACTGCAGGGCTGGAGATGGGCCCTCACAAAGAGAGCTTTTGTCTGCCACTGCTGCTTCTGGGGGTGCCCAGCAGTCCACCTGGCAACCTGCCCGATTTCAGGAAACAGTTTGCTGTCCTAGAGCAGCGCCCAGCTGTCTCCTGTCTCCCTGTCCAGCTGCGGTGGCTGTGGGCCCAGCCCCTCTGGCCTGCGTTCCTGGCCGCCTGTTGGGTGGCCTTGGGTGAGGGGAGGGGGCCGATTCTTGGTCCCTGGTCTCGGTGTACAGCTCAATATAGGAGTCCTGATGATGGTGATGGTGGTTAATAAAATAACAGTGAAGATTGACGGAGACTTGTCTATGTGCTAAGTACATTATCTGCGTTTTCTCACCTAATCCTTTTTTGAAGCTTTTTACAACTTTAGTGTGGTATCACTTACATACCATTAACATTACCTGTTTTAAGTGAAGAATGTGATGACTTTTATTAAAGTAACAGGGTTGTATATGCCACCATGCGGTTTTAGAACATTTCTCCAGAAATCCTGCATGCCCCTTTGTGCTTAAACCATTCCCACCTCAGGCTCCGCAGCCTCAGGCTTTCTGCCTCTGCAGCAGAGGTCTGCGAGCTCTGGTGTGGAAAGATCTGGCCTGCTGCCTGTTTTTGTAAACTTGTATTGGAATGCAGCCATGCCTCTTCATCGATGGTCAGTCTGTAGCTGCTTTTCCCAACAATGGCAGCATCAAGCAGAGACCATATTGTCCTCAAGGTCTGAAATATTTACTATCTCATCCTTTCCAGAAAATGCTTGCCAGCCTCTGCTCTATAGATTGGCCTTTTCTAGACATTTCACATAAATGGAAAATACCATACATAGTCCTTCAAGTCTGGCCTCTTTCACTTAGCATGATGCTTTGAGAGCCACCTGTGTTGTGTGTGTATAAGAAGTCTGCTTTTTCATCCACTCTCACACCTTTTTTAAATAACCCATTTTTCAGCTAAGGAAACTGAGGCTCACATTGGTTAGGGACTTGCCAATGTTAGTTAGCCCTGCTGCTGATAGCCAGAATCCGCTGCCAGAACCAGAATCTGACTCCGTGTTCTTAGGCACTATGCTGCTTGCTTCTAGGTGCTTTTCGCTCACAGCAGGGCTGCCCTAAGTTGGTGATGTTTATGAGGTGTGAGCCCCTGTGACTCGGGAGCTCCACATAGAAGCTGGACCAGGCTTTTGTTGGCAGGTCGTAGCCTCGCTGTGGCTCTAGCTATTCAGAGCCTTTCCCTGCAGGAGCAGCCTTGCTGGGAGACTGCTTTTGGAGTAGCTGAATGCCAGCTCCCTCAGAACCTGTCCTCGAGGCACTAATGCCATTCTGCCTTAGGTGCCTGTGATGGGGGGACTGCAGTTGGCTGGGCTTTAGCTGCTACCCTGTCTTCGGGGCATCCTCCACCTCTTGGCTCAGGGCCAAGTGGCCCCTGACCCTCAACTTCACCTTTTCTTAGCTGTGTGGATCAGTTACTTAACCTCTCTGTCCTCATGTCCTCATCCTCCACTTGGGTAATCATGCCACAGGCCATCCTGGTTTGTCCCTGTGAGGATTTGGTGAGATAAATGCAAATGAAGGATGACTCAGGCTTCTGGTGCAGCCAGGCACTCAAATCAGAAACCACTTCTCATTCCCTCTGTGTGCCAGGCTGCCCACGCTGGCTGCTGCTTTGGTCCTGGACTTTGCCTTGTCCAGTACGGAGCCCACAGGGTGGGGAAGCAGGGGTTTGTGGCCGGGATTCTAGGCTGGAGCTGTTCCAAAGGGGTACCTGTCCTCGTCCACCTGGCCAGGAAGAAAATGTAGTGCTGGGCCCCATGGGGAGGCAGGCAGCATGGTGGCCACTGTGCTCCTTGCTGTGGTGATGCGGACCTGGCCGTCTTGCTCACGTCCCCTACCATCCCCCACATCCAAGCCCTGGCCTCATCTCTGCCCTCCGAAACCACCAGCCTCATTTCCCCTCTGGGCTCTGGCTCACTGTGCACCCCGACCTCCCATCTCAGACCCCCAGAACTGGGGGCAGTTCAGGTTCTTTGGTCGCAAAAAACTGAAACCAATCCAGCTTGTTTGAGCCAAAACTGGATTTATTGGGAGATTTCCTGGGGATCTTCCAGACCTGAAGGAGCAGCTGGATGCACAGGCATGAGGAGGGTCCTGGCACAGGATCTGCTAGCTCCCTCCCAGCTGGTGGCCCCTCATCTGGGCCAGTCCATAAAGCACCCTGTCAATAGGCTTCCCATTCCAGGTTTAATTCCCCTAAGAGAAGCTGGCTGTTGGGTGCAAGTCAGGTGCACTCCCACAATTGGACTGGTCAGCTCTGGCTTTGAGGGGGAGTTGTGGGGCAAAGAACTCCTAAGTTGGGCACGTGACAACCCCTGCTCCTGACCTTGGGGTCAACCTTGGCATGCACAGCCCACCCCTCGCTGCATCTGCACAGATGTGTGTGTCTCCCTGAGGAGGTGCAGAGGGCCAATTGGGCCAATTGGGCTGGATGGTTTGTGAATCCTTCATGGCTGGAGCGAGGCCAGCACTTGTGTTCGTTCACACATTCTCGAGCCAGGCTCCACGCTGGGCTGTGGATTTTGGGCAAATGTAGGTTTCTGGTAATCTGAGGAGCTTCCTGTCTGTTGTCCCACCAACCTCCCGATGCTGGGCCCTTGGCCTCCTGGATCCACAGGGCTTTCCGGGAAATGTGTTGCAGGCCGGGGCCTGTGGCGTTTTCCGGGGGCTTGCAGAGGTACCCTCCCTCTGGAACTGTGAGCCTGCTGCCATGCATGCAGAGGTATCACCTCTGAGGCCCTGGGCTGTGGTTCCCAGCCTGGGAGAGGGAGCATGTTGGGCTGGGAACAGGATGTTCTGGCGGCTTCTTGTGGGGCCTGAGTCAGCCATTTCTCTCCCACAGACCTGGTCACAGATTTGGACTTCTCGCCCTTTGACGACTTCCTCCTGGCCACAGGCTCAGCTGATAGGATGGTGAGTGGAGCCCTGCTGGAAGAGCTTCTTGATGCCTCACCCACTCCCAGTTGGGCCTTCCGAGCCCTCTGACCCCTGGGGTCCTGCTCCCTCCCAGTCTAGCTCCTCCTGCCCTCAGCCCGGATGCAGACTCGCAGAGCTGGGCTAGCCCCAACTCTCCTGGTTCCTCAACCCACTCTGACTCCCATGTGCCACTGTGTGTTGACAGAGCTGTGGCCTTGACCTGCTGTCCTGCTGCTTGGCTACCTGAGGATAGCAGCACTGGGATGGTGTGGGAGGCCTGGAAGAGACGGAGTAGAGCCTCTGGCTCCCCCACTCCCATTTTCCCCCAGCCTCCAACCACACCTGTGATCCCAACCAGGTCCCCCTCCTTGGGGTCCCCAAAACAGACATAGCCCTGTGCCCAAGCATGACCTCTGAGGTCAGGGGAAGCCCCGGGCAAGGCTGGCTGCAGGCATCAAGGCCCTTCCTGGCCCTGGGCTCACAGACTTGCTCTTTCCCACAGGTGAAACTATGGCGACTGCCAGCCTCTGGCCAGGCGCTGCCTTCAGGGCCTGGGCTGGTGCTGGGCCCTGAGGACACCCAGGTGGAGGTGTTGCAGTTCCACCCCACTGTGGACGGCATCCTGGTGAGCGCGGCAGGCACGGCCGTGAAGGTCTGGGACGTGGCCAAGCAGCAGCCCCTCATAGGTATGGGCCACACTGGCTGTCCTTTCTGGGCATCGCCCTTTCGGACAGCGTTTGTTTCTTTGTTTATGTGTTTGATGACATGAGTTGGGAAGTACGTATCAAAGTCTAACATGTACATAGTAGAAAACTAAATATTTTTATAAATGCCCCACCCTCTCCACTTTCCTTGGGCATCTGTTTTTATCTCGGTTAGCTGTTTTTTCTGCTTTTTCCTCCATATGTTTAAATAACTTCCTTATATTGTTATTTCTTGAATTGTATATCATTTCAATTTTGAAAACAAACTGTCTTCTACCTGAGAGATGAGATTTGCTTTCTTCACAGCTTCTACTCTCATTTTGCCAGTATAGATTATCCTAGTCTGTTCAGGCTGCTGTAACAAAATCCCATAGACTGGGTGGCTTATAAACAATAGAAACTTATTTCTCGCAGTTCTTGAGGCTGGAAGTCCAAGATTAAGGTGGCAGCCGATTTTGGTGTCTGGCCTGCTTCCTGATTATAGCCAACCATCTTCTCACTGTGTCCTCACGTGGTGGTGTAAAGGGTGAGGGAGCTAATCACTTCCCGAAGGCCCCACCTCCAGATTCTATCACAGTGGGGTTAGGTTTTAACATCTGAATTCAGACCCTGCATAGGTGATGACAACTTTGGGCCGGACTCCTCAACATTTGACTGGTCATAACCCTGTAGTGTGACCACAGCTGAGCCCAGGTGTTCTCTTTGGTGGCGTAACTGAGTCCTGCAGAGTCCTCCCTGACATGCTCATCTCCTTTTTAGGGTAAAGACAAGGCTCAGAGAGTTGAAGGACGGGCTTGCACCCCAGGACTGCGCTGTGTCCAGATTGGGCTAAGCTCACTACGGTGATATCACCACTTCGAGCTGAGGCCAAGGGCCGTCAGTAGCATAACTGGGTGTCTCGGGTCCCGTCCTGACAGCTTCAGCCAATGTCCACGTGGAGGCATCTTGTGGCACAGGGATGGGAAGTACAAGGTGCAGGCCTTGCCCCCCAAAGAGCTCCTGGCGCAGTTGGAGACCAGCCTAATCCCTGAAGCAGAGATGAAGGTCACCAGACAGATGTTATAAGGGAGTCAACACAGCTGGAACTGTCATCTTAAGCCTTTCTTGTGGACCCGGCACTGTGCTGAGGGCTTCGTGATTGCTCAGCTCAACACAGCTGTTCCACTGGGAGTGTTGCCACTCCCATGTGGCAGATAAGGTTAAATAACTTGGCCAAGTCCATGGTGCAAGTAGGTAGCAGGGTTGGGATTAATCCCAGGAAGTAAACCTTGGCATAGTAGTTACCTATTACTGTATAACTAATTACCCCAAAACATAGAAGCTTCAAACAACTGGAAATACTTATTATTTCACAGTTTCTGAAGGTCAGGAGTTTGGAGGTGGCTCAGCTGGGTGGCTCTGGCTCAAGGTTTCTTGTGAAGTTGGAGCTGAGATGTTCGCTGGGGCTGCTATCATCTGAGGGCTTGACTCGGGTGGAGGACGGTCCACTCCCATGGTGCCGGTTGTGGCAGAAATCCTCCATTCCCTGACTTGGACCTCTGCATGGGCTGCTGGAGTCCCCGCACAACATGGCGGCTGGCTTCCCCTGGTGAACAATCCAAGAGAGGGAAGCAAGGAGGAAGCATGCTGCCTTTAATTTAATTTAAATTTTTTCTTTTTTTTAAGATTTTACTGGGGAATAGGGGGAGGGGAACAGAGAAATTGCTGTCCTTTTGTTCTTCAATCTAGTTGTGGAGGACGTCGCTTCACTGGCCCATGTTGGTATTATCATTGCGCTCTTCCCGGGTGAGGCAGATCGGTCGCTGGCCTCTGGACAGCCGCTCACGGCGGCTCTTGGCAGCTCAGGCCGGCTGTTGGACGCTCACTCTGGCTGCCGGCCATTCACGGTAGCTTATGGCAGCCCACTGCAGCCTACGCCATCGCCGGCGGCTCATGGCAGCCCAGCTCTAGGTCGAACAGTTGTTCACCATCTTAGGTGTAGAAGGCGCAGTGTCACTGGCCCTAATGTGGGATCCGAACCGGGGCCCTTCTGCACAGAGCTGGCATCCCAAGCCAACTCTTAACCAAAGTGCCACTCGGCTGGCCCGAACGGTGCCTTTTATGACCCAGCTTTGCAAGTCACATCCCATCCCTTCCACCAGATTCTCTGGTAGAAGCCAGTTGCTGAGTCCTGCTCACACTCAAGAGGAAGGGACTTAGGCTCCACCTCTTAAAAGGAGGTTGTGTTGGTTTCCCAGGGCTGCCTAAATGAAGGACCACAAACTAAGTAGCTTAAAAATACCAGAAAGTTATCATCTCACAGTTCTGGAGACCAGAAGTCTGAAATCAAAATGTTGGCAGGGATGGGCCGGCCAAGTGGCACATTGGTTAAGAACTGGCTTGGGACACCAGAGGGCCCTGGTTCGGATCCCACATGAGGGCCAGTGATGCTGCCCTCTGCAGCTAAGATGCTGAACAACAGCTCAACCTGGAACTGGGTTGCTGTGAGTCGCCGGCGACGGCGTAGGCTGCAGTCCCCTGCTGCAGTGGGTTGCCATGGGCTGCCGTGTGTAGCCAGCAGCCAGCGTGAGCGACCGTCCAGAAGCCGGCGACTGATCTGCCTCGCCTGGGAAGAGTACAATGATGGTGCCAACTTGGACCAGTGAAGCAACGCCCTCCACAACTAGACTGAAGTACAAAACGACAGCAACTTGTCCGTTCCCCTTCCCCTAACTCCCCAATAAAAATCTTTAAAATAAAAATGTTGGCAGAGCTGGTTCCTTCTGAGGCTGTGAGACAGTATCTGTTCCATGCCCCTCTTTCAGCTTCTGTAGCCTCAGGTGTTCCTTGGCTGGTAGATGGCCGTCTTCTCCCTTTGTCTTCACATTGTCTTCCCTCTGTGTATGTCTGTCTCTGTGTCCAGTTTCCCTTCTCACAAGGACACCAGTTATACTGGATTAGGGCTCATTCTAATGGCATCAGCTTAATTTGATCATCTGCAAATAAAATCATTTACAAATAGTCATATTCCCAGGTATTCAGTGATCGAGACCAGCTTGCTTACCGAGCGCTCCTGACTCATCAGCCAGGAGCTCACCAAAAGGGTACCTGAGAGGATTGGGTGGGAGAGGACAGCCTCAGTATCCCCAACTGTCCTCAATTGGCTCCCAACAATTCAGGGTCAGGACTTCAGCATTTTGGGGGGGGGGGCGGGTGCAGCTCACAGTTCACCCTATAACAGGAAGAGAATCAAAGAACCTGTGGACAAATTTTCAAGCTGTCGCGCTGGGGGAGAAGGGGATGGCCTGAGCAGACTCCCAGGCAGGAGTGTGTGTGGCACATCTGGGCTAGTGTGAGCCAGCTGCGAGGGAGAGGGGTTGAGGTGTTGGTGAGTGACCAGATGTGAGCCTGGGTGGGAAGTGAGAGCCAGGCCAAGGAGCAGGGAGCCTTGGAAGGTTTTAGAGTAGGAGCATGGCCAGACGATGGCAGGGCTGAGGAAGGAGCCCCTGGGTTTAGTAGAGCATATCTGGAACGAGCTGCTGCCCTTGCTCCTTCTGCCTGAAAGGGACCCTGGCAGCTTCTGCCTATGCCCTGGAGAGTTACCCTCAACCAGGCCCACCTACTTTCCCGATGTCCTCATTGCCCAGGGTGGGATGTGGATACTGGAACCCCTCCTGACCTCGGCTTCTTCTTCTCAGAGCTGGCAGCCCATAGAGACCTGGTGCAGGGTGCTGTCTGGAGCCGGGATGGAGCCCTGGTGGGCACGACATGCAAGGTAAGCAGGCAAGTGGTGAGGCTCAAGTAAGTGCCTCTGGGGGGCCCTGAGGCGTGCCCTGCTCGGTGCAGGGCCATGGTGTCACAGAGCACACATCCTAGGTTATACCTGTCCGGTTGGGTGGTATTTATGAGGCAGAGGAACACCAAGGTCAGGATGGGCATTCGTGAGACCCTCCCCCACCTAAGCTGCCCTCCCACCTTCTGGCTCACACCTGCATCTGCATGCCCCCACCCCACCTTGGTACCAGGGCCAGCGGTCCCTATCAGGTGAGGACCCAAGTAAAGCCCCACCTGGCCCTGCTGGGCCCTGGACTGTGCTGTTTGGCTCCTGTCACTACCTTTAGACAGCCTCACCTGCCTGTTTATCTGCTTTGTCCAAACTGGGTCATGTTAGGACCCAGACACAGGGCACTGTGCCAACCCCCACGCCCAGTCAGCAGGCCTCAGTGTCCTCACTGACACCAAGCCTTTTGCCCACCTAGTCCTGTGCTGGTGGAGGCAGCCGATGTGTATGATGGGATCATACAGATGAAACAATAATTGTGACCTGTAAACAGGCTCTGAGAGAGGGACACAAGGTACTTTGAGCTGGTCAGAGCCAGGGAGGCTTGGCCTCAGGCAGGGGCTCTGAAGGAAGGGTTACTGGCATGGGACAGAGAGGTGCTGGGCAGAGGGGGCTGCAGGTGCAGGAGCCAGGGCAGGGCTGGGTGCAGTGAGCAGAGTCGAGTGCGCAAGGGTTGTGCCTATTACTATGGAAGCAACCAGAAAACGCTGGAGTGTGGTTTTTTTTTTGTTTTTGTTTTTTTCCCCAATTGGGGAATTGTTGGATGGGAACAGTGCTGGGGAATTGGGGGAAGGGGAACAGACAAGTTGCTGTCCTTTTGTTGTTCAGTCTAGTTGTGGAGGACGTTGCTTCACTGGCCCAAGTTGGCACCATCATTGCGCTCNCTGCAGCCCACGCCGTCGCCGGCGACTCATGGCAGCCCAGCTCCAGGTTGAGCTGTTGTTCAGCATCTTAGCTGTGGAGGGCAGTGTTACTGGCCCTCACATGTGGGATCCGAACCGGGGCCCTCTGGCATCCCAAGCGAGTTCTCAACCATCGCGCCACTCGGCCGGCCCAGAACTTGCACTCTTAAGCCAACTTTTAACCAAGTAAGCCACTCGGCCGGCCCAGTCTTTTCCTTTTTTTAACTGGGTTGTTTGTTTTCTTATTTTTGAGTTTCAAGTGTTTTTAGTGTATTTTGGATACAAGTTCTTTGTCATCTATGTGTTTTACAAATATTTTCTCCCAGTTTGTGGCTTGTCTTTTCATTTTCTTAACAGTATCTTTTGCAGTGCAGAATTAAAAAAAAATTTTTTTTTAAGGATTTTTATTGGAATTGGGGGATGGGAACAGTGCTGGGGAATTGGGGGAAGGGGAACAGACAAGTTGCTGTCCTTTTGTTCTTCAGTCTAGTTGTGGAGGACCTTGCTTCACTGGCCCAAGTTGGCACCATCATTGTGCTCTTCCCGGGCGAGGCAGATCAGCCGCCGGCTTCTAGACGGCCGCTCACAGCAGCTTGAGGGCCGCTCACGCTGGCTGCTGGCCACGCACCGTAGCCCATGGCAACCCACTGCAGCAGGGACTGCAGCCTACGCCGTCACTGGCAACTCACAGCAGCCCAGTTCCAGGTTGAGCTGTTGTTCAGCATCTTAGCTGTAGAGGACAGTGTCACTGGCCCTCATATGTGGGATCTGAACCGGGGCCCTCTGGCGTCCCAAGCCAGTTCTTAACCAACGCGCCACTCGGCCGGCCTGCCCCAGAATTTTTTAATTTTAATGAAGTCCAACTTACTCATTTTTTCTTTCATAGATCATACTTTTCATTTTGTATCTAAAAAGTTATTACCAAACCCAAAGTCACCTAGATTTACTCCTATGTTATCTAGAGATTTTATAGGTTTGCCTTTTACATTCAGGTCTGTGATCCATTTTGAGTTAAGTTTTATGAAAGGTATAAAGTCTACATCTAGGTTTTTTTGTGTGTGTGGATGTGGATGTCCAGTTGTTCGAGTATCACTTATTGAAAAGACTATCTTTTCTCCATTGTTTTGCCTGTACCCCTTTGTCAAAAATTAGTTGACCCTATTTATGGGGGTCTATTTCTGGGCTCTCTATTCAAGTCCTTCCATCTATTCATCTGTCCTTATGCTGATACTACACTGTCTTGATTGCTGTAGCTTTAGAGTAAAGTCAGGTTGCTTCAGTCCCCCAACTTTGTTCTTCTCCTTTAATATTGAGTTGACTACTTTGAGTCTTTTGTCTGTCTGTATAAACTTTAGAATCAGTTTGTCAATATCCACAAAATAGCTTGCTGGAATTTTCATTGGAAATGCATCAAATCTGTAGTTCAAGTTGGGAAGAACTGATATGTTGACAGTAGTGAGTCTTCCTGTCCACGAACATGGAATGTCTCTCCATTTATTTAGTTCTTTGATTTCTTTCGCGAGTTTTGTAGCATTCCTCATATAGATCTTATACATGTTTTGTTAGATTGATAGCTAAGTATTTCAGTATTTTTGGTGCTGTTGTACCAAATTGTGTTTTTAAATTTAAATTCCAGTTGTTCATTGTGGGTTCATTGTTTTGCAAAATATAAAAATAAGAATCTGTGCTGATTGTAACAAAGTGGAGCCATGCTAAGATGTAAAAAGGAAAAACGAATTACTCCCCTTTCTCCTACTCCCTGGTACCCAGCATTAGCACATGACTTATGGGCCGGCTGAGTGGTGCATTGGTTAAGAGCTGGCTTGGGACACCAGAGGGCTCTGGTTCGGATCCCACATATGAGGGCCAGTGACACTGCCCTCTATAGCTAAGATGCTGAACAACAGCTCAACCTGGAGCTGGGCTGCCGTGAGTTGCCGGTGACGGCATAGGCTGCAGCCCCTGCTGCAGTGGGTTNCTGGACACTCATGCTGGGTGCTGGCTACACACGGTAGCCCATGGCAACCCACTGCCACAGGGGCTGCAGCCTACGCCGTCGCCGGCGACTCACAGCAGCCCAGCTCCAGGTCGAGCTGTTGTCCAGCATCGTAGCTGTAGAGGGCAGTGTCACTGGCCCTCATATGTGGGATTCGAACCGGGGTCCTCTGGCATCCCAAGCCAGCTCTTAACCAATGCGCCACACGGCCGGCCCATGCTGGAGTGTTTAGAGCCAGAGACAGGTGGGCTGTGGTGTGAGGTGAGCAGATTTGCATTTTGAAAGCTCCCCAGCTGCAGTGTGCACAGAGCATTGCAGTGTGGGCCGTATCCAAAAGTGAGGGTGGGACAACTCCCCAGGGAGGAGAGGAATACCCTCGCCAGGGTAGAACAGATGGAGAGGCAGAGCTGGGGAGGAGAGCAGTGGGTGATGGTGGCCTGGGTGTGAGGAATGGGGGGGTCATGAGGCTGGCTCCTGGGTTACAGGCTGGAGGAGGGGGCTGCCACCAAGACAGCGCACTCCGGGTGTGCCTATAGGCCTGTTGGATTGGAGGTACCTGCAACATCCAAGTGGAGGTGTCAGTTGAGTCCGTGGACTGGAGCTCTGGGCAGTGGGCTGCACTGAAGTTGGAAGCATGGGTGTCATCTGTGGTAGCAGCAGAGGGGTGGGGGGTGACCCCAAGTGGGAGAGAAGGAAATGAGAAGGGGGTGGCAGAGTGAGCCTGGAGGAAGGATCAGAACTTGCAAGGGAGACAGACGAAGCTGCCTCATGGGAGGAAGGAAGCCAAACAGGGCTGGCTGTCCACTCCAGAGGTGGCGGGGAACACGGGGAAGATTATGTGAAGAGGCGAAGGACACACACGTATTGGGTTTGGGGACACAGGTGACCTTCAGAACCTTTTGGGGTGTGCTGTGGCCTGAAGCCACATATGAAGAGTGGGTGGAAGGCGAGGAAAAGCCTGCAAGGGGGACAAGAGCTGGTCAGGAGGGGGTTAGAGGAAGTGAGAAGTGGGGTCTGCACACTTGAGATCCTGTTTCCAACTCTCTCTTCTTCTTTTTTCTGCCTTCTTGGAAGTCCCATTTCCTACTCTTTATCAACTTTCCTTCCCCATTTGGTTTATCAAACAGTAGTTTCCAGACATTGGCCTGAGCTTTGAGGGTCACAAGGTAAATAAGACTGGGCTGCCCGCCCCCAAGGAGCCACTGCCCGAGGGCGAGGTGGTCATGTGACCATTGCTTGGGCTTGAGACTTGTGAGCATGGCTTCCCAGAGACAGCGAGGTCAGGGCTGTTTCTTGGGGATGAGCCCTCACTGAGGAAGAATGGACAGGCATCTCAGGCAGGGGGACCAGCCTGGATAGAGTCATGCGTTTGGACCGGGACATCCCCCTCCTATGGGAAACCCTCTCTGCCCTGCATTTCCATGGCACATGTGTGAGAAAGAGACAGACAGGCACAGAATGAGATGGGGAGAAAGGACGGAGGAAGCTGCAAGGAGATTGTCACAGGAGGTTTTTTCTTTATGATCACCAAAATGTAGTAGTTGATGCTTGTTTTACAAATTTTGGAGAGCTGTGAAAAAGTAAAGAAGCAAGCAAAAAGAAAATCACCTGTAATCATCCCACCCAGGTCACCATTTTGAAATCTTTCTCTCCGTGCTTTTTCTAGTCCTCTTTTTCTATATGTGTTGGAATCATACTCTCCACATTACTCCATCCTGCATATTTTTGTTCAGCATAATAAACCTTTTCCCCAATTTGTCAAAAATTTAACAAATGTCCGGGGATATATTTTATTGTATAGATTTACCAGTTTGCTCAATCAAGCCTGTTTGTCAAACGAGATGGTTACTTCCACTTCGTGTCACTGTATTGTAAGTTGTAACAGGTGAATGTATTTATATGTAGATTTTTTTCCTGCCTTTTACGTGACTTTCTTAGCCTAGAGCAGCATTTGGCAAATGTCTTCCTGTAAGGGGCCAGATGGTAAATACCGTGAAGTTTGTAGGCCACACTGTCTCTGTCAGCGCCGTCTTGTAACAAAGAAGCAGTCACAGACAATATGTAAATGTGGGTGTGGCCATGTTCCAGTAAAAATATTTGCAGAATCAGGCCCCAGGTTTGATTTGGCCTCTGGGCCTTGCTTGCCCACCCCTGGCCTAGATTCATACCAGGGACGTGGGCTCGTAGGCTATGAAGATTTTTAAGGTGGGTGGTACATTTTAGCCAGCCACTTTCCCGAGGAGTAATGCCAGCTCCCTGGGTGCTATTCTCTGGAGACTGTGGGCTCCAGCTTGGGCTTTCGGAGGAGACTCGTGTATCCATGGACGAGCTCTCCTGCCCTCTGAGCCTGCCGCTCTGCACCTGGAGAATGGACCCAGCGGGGTTGCCCGTTCCCCAGGTGGTAGCCCTGGCTCTGGGTCGCCCACTGCTCCTCCAGCCTCCCAGCTCCAGTGGGTGCCTGAAGGGTTCAGAGCTGCAGTCTTGTGACAGCTGGGGTCTGTGACAAGAGGGTGGCAGGAAGGTGCCTTGGTTTCCCCAGTAAGGAAGCAGCTCTGGGCAGCTAGGGGCAGTATCCTCACTGTGGTGGGGGGCGGGCAGTTGTGGTCTCCACACTGTGTTCTGAGCAGGGACGGGCCTCAGTGGCCCACCACCCACGATGGACCCTCACCTGGGCTGACTCCTGCTGGTCATTGAGGAGGGGCTTCACTGGTATGGTGGTCCATTCCCTCCTCCATGAGGGGTCTAAACCCCATATACCATCAAAATGGGGGGGGGGGCCCAGCAAGCTGCCCAGGCTCTGAGTGCCCATTGTGTGCTTGCCCCTCCTGCCAGCATGGCAGCTGTTTTTTGTCTGCTGGTGTCCCGGGAGGAAGAATTAGTGGAACCAGGCCAAGCTGTCCAGTAGAATGAATACTCCTGTCCTTCTAGACCAGAAAGCCTTAAGTCTCGGGCTAGGAGCACAGAGTTCATGAGTGGGTCGCTGAATGGTGCTGAGTGGAGCCACCCCTCCCCTGTTCCTGGACCCAGGTGCTCTGCCTGGAGGAGGATGTTAGAGGGGGGGCGTCATCTGTCAGCGTGTGCTCATGGGCACCATGGTCCTGCATCCACTGCCTCCCTCTGTAAAGGGGGAGCCTCAGCATCCTGGGTGGGTGCATCAAATGCCGGAAACTTGAGGAATGGTGCTGGGAGGGTCGTCACCCCCTGTGACCTCAGGCCAGGTGGAGGTACCCATGGTTTGTCTTGAGCGCATGTGAGGAGCTGGTGGGTGGGCCACCAGCAGCACGAGGGAGTCTGAATCCCTTTTGGCCAGTGGTCAGTAAGAGAGAGGGGGGGAGAGAGAGAACAGAAAGAGGTAGAGAGAGGACAGAGATACAGAGGGGATAGAAAGAGGACCGAGAGACAGAGAGGGACAGAGAGAGGAATATAGAGGGGACAACTATAGAGGAAAGACAGCAAGGAACAGAGAAAACAGCTAGAGATCAAGGACAGAGACAAAGGATAAGGAAAGACAGATAGTGAGACACAGAGGATCTCTGGGCAAGAGACTCCTTCCTGGCACCAAGGGCCACTCGCATCTAAGCGGCAGAGCCGCCGTGGAGAGCCCGTGGCCTGGGTTCAGACACCACCTCTAGCACTGAGGTGTCTGTGACCTGGGCAAACTCCGAGCCCTCAGTAGGATGAGGATGATGGCAGCACCTCTCATGGGTCTGGGTTTGCATTACAGGGCTGCCTGATTGGAGTGGGGTGTGGCGCACACTCTGCTTCCCATCAAATCCTCTCCCTTGCCTGGCCTGACCCCCAACCTGCCTTGGAGCAGCTGTGCCTCCCAGGGCCCCTGATTCCCCAGCAAGGCCTGGGCCCAACCCCACAGGTGCCCCTTCCTGCTCCCCTCCCGCCTTCTCCAGGCGGCCACTAGGGGGCTTGCTGGCCTCACAAATGGCCTGGCTCCCACTGAGCTCTGTGTGCCTGTGAACCCAGCAGGCATATGTGCCCCTGAAGCCCAATGCCACCCCGTCAGCACCAGCCCAGCCTCTAGTGCCCAGTCTGAGCCCTGGTCAGATGGCCCAGCTGCTTTTAGGGACTGCCCACGTTTTGAAACTGTTATTCAGACCCGTGAGAGGTGCTGCCATCATCCTCATCCTCCTGAGGGCTTGGGGTTTGCCCAGGTCACAGACACCTTAGTGCTGGAGGTGGAGTCTAAACCCAGGCCACTGGCTCTCCACGGCGGCTCTGCTGCTAACATGCGAGTGGCCCTTCGTGCCAGCCAGGAAGGAATCTCTCAAGATAGATCCTCTGTCCCTTGCTGTCTCTGTCTCACCTTATCTTTTGTCTCTCTCTGTCCTTGATCTTTAGCTGTTTTCTCTGTTCCTTGCTGTCTTTCCTCTGTCTATAGTTGTCCCCTCCATATTCCTCTATCTCTCTCTGTCCTCTCTGTCCCCTTTCTTTTTTTTTTTTTTAAGATTTTTATTGGGGAATTGGATGGGAACAGCGCTGGGGAATTGGCAGAAGGGGAACAGACAAGTTGCTGTCGTTTTGTTCTTCAGTCTAGTTGTGGAGGATGTTGCTTCACTGGCCCAAGTTGGCACCATCATNCAAGTTGCTGTCGTTTTGTTCTTCAGTCTAGTTGTGGAGGATGTTGCTTCACTGGCCCAAGTTGGCACCATCATTGCGCTCTTCCCTGGCGAGTCAGATCAGTCGCCGGCTTCTGGATGGCCGCTCACAGCGGCTGCTGGCTACACACGGTAGCCCATGGCAACCCACTGCAGCAGGGGCTGCAGCCTAGGCCATCGCTTTGCCGGTGACTCACGGCAACCCAGCTCCAGGTTGAGCTGTTGTTCAGCATCTTAGCTGTAGAGGGCAGCATCACTGGCCCTCATGTGGGATCCAAACCGGGGTCCTCTGGCGTCCCAAGCCTGCTCTTAACCAACGCGCCACTCAGCCGGCCCCTCTCTGTCCCCTTTCTGTCTATTTCTCTGTCTCTTGTCTCTCTCAGCCTCTTTCTGTTTTTTTTCTCTCTCTCTCTTCCCCTGTGTCTCTGTTTCTCTTCTCTTTCTCACTATTCTTTCTGCCTATCTCTGTTCCTCGCTGTCCTTGGCTGTCTGATCTCTGTCTCTAAATGGTATTCTGAAAGGCTGTGGAGCAGAATGGTGTCTCAGAGCTAATCCCTGGACTGTGCCTGGTGCCCTCCTGGCATATAGCAAGTGCTCACTAAACTGTAGCGGGGACAGCTTTCCAGGAGTGACCCAAGAACACTGGGAACCCGCTGAGGTGTGTCAGGAAGGCCTGGGACCGGTCCACCAAAGGAGGTTTGGCTTTTGAGGCCATCTCCAAGCTGGCTCCCTCCCTCGTCCAGCTGTGTGCTCCCCCTACCCCCCTATTCCCACCATTCGCTTTTTTGCATTGTCATCCCTTCCCTTCTACATCACATGACAGCAAACTCGTATCTGCACATCTTTGCTCATGCTTTTTCACCTCCTCAAATGCCTTTCCCTTCCCTGTGCAAGCACCGTTTGTCTTTTGAGGTTCAGCTCAGGTCTATGTTCCTCCCCGAAGTTTCCTGTGATTGCCTATGGGTCATAGAGTCCAGCACTGGGTGGGAACTCTTTGCTCTCTCTGCATCCCAGGCACCAGGTGGGGGCAAGACAGAAACATTGAGCAGATATTTCCATATCCCCTCTTCCCTTTCCATCTTGCATCGGTGTGGTGCATTTGTTACAAGTAAACCAATATTGCTACATTATTATTAACTAAAGGTCATAGTTTACATTAGGGTTCATTCCTGATATTGTACATTCTATGGGTTTAGACACATGCATGAAGTCATGTACCCACCATTACAGCATCATACAGAATAGTTTTACCACCCTAAGAGTGCCCTGTGCTTCCCCTGTTCATCCCTCCCTCGCCCCAAACCACTGATCTTTTTACTGGCTCTAAAAGATTTGCCTTTTCCCAGATGCCATGTGTTATAGTTGGAGTCATACAATGTGAAGCCTTCCCAGATTGGCTTCTTTCACTTGGTAATATGCATTTTTGGTTCCTCCAAGCATTTGTGGACTGATAGCTATTTTTTTTTAAACTGTGGTTGAAAAACACTTAAAGTTACCATCTTAACTATTTTTAAGTATAGAGTTCAGTAATATCAAGTACATTTACATTGTTGTGAAACAGGTTTCCAGAACTTTTTCTTCTTGTAGAACTGAAACTGCACCCATTAAACCACTTTCCTTTGTCCCCCTCCCCCCCATTCCCTGGCAACCACCATTCTACTTTCTGTCTCTGAATTTCACTTTAGATACTGTATATAAGTGGAATCATACAGTGTTTGTCGTTTTGTGCCTGGCTTATTTAATTGAGCACAATGTCCTCGAGGTTCATTTATGTAGCATGTGATAGGATTTCCTTCCTTTTTGAGACTGAGTAATATTTCAGTGGTACACACACACACACTTAATCCATCCATCTGCAATGGATACCTGGGTTTTCACATTTTATCTATTATGAATGTTGCTTTGAATATGGGTGTGCAAATATCTCTTTGTGACGTTGTTTTTAATTCTTTTAGCTATATACCCTGAAATGGAATTGCTAGATCATATGGTAATTCTTAGTAGTCATCCTAATGGGTGTGAGGTAGTAGCTCATTGTGGTTTTGATATGTATTTCTCTGATGATTAGTGATGTCGAATATCTTCATATGCTTCTTGGGCATTTGTATATCTTTGGAGAAACGTCTAAGCAAATCCTTTGCCCATTTTTCAATCAGGTTATTTTGTTGTTGAGTAGTATGAGTTCTTTATATATTCTGGATATTAACCCCTTATCAGATATATGATTTGCAAATGTTTTCTCCCATTCCATAGGTTGTGTTTTTACTGTTGATTGTGTCCTTTGATTAACAAAAGTTAAGCTTGTTGTAATCCCACTTGTCTATTTTTGCTTTTGTTCCCTGTGCTTTCGGTGTCATATCCAAAAAATCATTACCAAATCCAACATCATGAAGCTTTTCCCCTATGTTTTCTTCTAGGAGTATAGGTTTTGGGTCTTAGTTATTTCTTTTTCTCACTGAATAATATTCTGTTGTGTGACTGTACCATAGTGTATTTATTTATTCATTCACTATTGGGAGACATCTTGGTTGCTTCCAGTTTTTTACAGTTATGATTAAACTGCGATAAACATTTATGTGGACATAACTTTTCACTCACTTGGGTAAATACTTAGGAGCACAATTGCTGGATCACATGGTAAGAGTAATTTTAGCTTTGTAAGAAACTGCCAAACTGTCTTCCAAAGTGGCTGTACCATCTTGCATTCCCATCAGCAGTGAATGAGAGTTCCTTTTGCTCCGCATCCTCACCAGCATTTGGTGTTGTCAGTTTTTTGGATTTTAGCCATTCTAATAGGTGTGTTGTGGTAGCTCATTGTTGTTTTAATTTACAGTTCTCTAATGAGGTATGATGTTAAGCATTTTATTATATCTTCATTTTCCATCTATGTATCTTTTTTGGTGAGGTTCAAGTCTTTGCCTTTTTTTTAAAGATTTTATTGGGGAATTGGGGGAGGGGAACAGTGTTGGGGAATTGGGGAAGGGGAACAGACAAGTTGTTTTTCTTCAATCTTCATTGTGGAGGGTGCCAGTCGCCATCTGGCTTCCCGTCGGTAGCTCGTGGCCTCTAAGCTCAAGGTGCTGTGTTCAATCTTAGTTGCGGGTGGGCATAGCCACCATTTCATGCGGGAGTTGAACCAGCAGCCTTGTTGTTAAGAGCGCACGCCCTATCCACTGAGCCATCCGGGTGGCAGCTCAGCTCAATGTGCCGAGTTCAGTCTTAGTTGCTGATAGGCATAGCCCACCATCAAACAGGCAACCAGCTGAGCCATCCTGCCACCTGTTGGCAGCTCAGCAACAGCTCAGCTCGGACACAGTGTCACTGGCCCATGTGGGAATCGAACCAGTCACCCTGTTGCTCAGAACTTGCACTCTTTTTTTTTTTTTTGTTAAAGATTTTTATTGGGGAATTGGGGGGATGGGAACAGTGCTGGGGAATTGGGGAAAGGGGAACAGACAAGTTGCTGTCG
>NW_017731665.1:661260-663921 GCF_001890085.2 Hipposideros armiger | reverse complement strand
CAACGTCCTCCACAACTAGACTGAAGAACCAAAGGACAGCAACTTGTCTGTTCCCCTTCCCCCAATTCCCCAGCGCTGTTCCCATCCCCCAATTCTCCAATAAAAATCTTTAAAACAAAAACAAAAAACAAAAAACACATGACTTGTGCTGGTCAACACCTTTCTCCTTGCTCAGCAAACTTGCAAAACCTATAGGAACGTGGTTAGACAAATATGGATTTTGGTTCATTTTTACCACAGTAGGATCACACCAACCTATGTTATTCTGCATCTTCCTTTTAGCACGTAACAATTTATCATGGCCAAGCCTGTAAATAATGGGTACAGATTCTTCAGCCTCTCTCTCCCAGTTCTTTATGCACGTACATTCGTGTACACACACACACACACACACACACACACACTATTCCACAGATATAAAGTCCTTATACAAGGTATGGGCATTTTTTTTTCTTTTTTGTCTGTTCCTATTGCCCCCTTGGGTAATCTGAATCGGGAGCTGTGTGCTGAGTGATGATTAGGATGTGTAAGCTCATCGTTCTAGTTAGACACCAAGTTTTTTAAATGTAGAAATGATGTTGTTCCGAGAATCCCCCTGGGCTGGGCTGAACATAGGGCCAGACACACGTGGAGCAGCCAGTAGCCTAGAGTTTGCCTCTGGGCTTTAGTTTCTCCATCTGTGAAGGGGTCATGGTGATAGCACCACCTTATAAGGTGATTGGAAAGATGGGGAGAGATTCTATATGTAACATGCCTGGCACATAAGAGGTGCTCAGGAGATGGGAACTCTTGTCAGTGAGTTCTCTGTTGTGGATGATTGGGACAGGAAAGGGGGCCTGACCCCTACAATGAGGAGGAAGATCCAGGCTGGGAGGGGTCTCATGGTGTGTGTGCCAACCCTGTGTATTGCCGGGTGGGACCATCAGAGCCTGGGAGTTGGGGAGACAGGCTGGCTCCCAGGGACCCTGCCTGCCCTAATTGTGCTCTTGTTTCCTCCTGCTTTTCTAGGACAAGCAGCTGCGGATCTATGACCCCAGAGCAAAGCCCGAGGCCTCCCAGGTGAGTTGTGTGGGCATTGGGGCTGGATTGAGGCTCCAGCAGCTCCAACAGGTGCAAGTGGGGGCAGGCTCAGCCTCCTGGCAGACGGATTCTGCCACACCCATGCCCCTGACCGAGGCCCTGTGGGTGTGTGGGAGTGTCACCTAAGAGGTGGGCTCCAGCTCTTTCTGGGAAGTGTGTTCTGGGTCCTGGGAGGGTCTGGCTTTGATCACAGGGTGGGGTGCAGCCAGGCTGCCCACAGGCCTTTGATTGAGGGATCCCGTGGCTTCAGGAAGCTAATTTGAGATTCCAACTTCCTCTTCTTCTTTGAGACCCTCATCCCCACCCACCCTTCCTGGCACGATCAACAGAGGCTAGGCTAGTCATGGAGGAGCCAAACGACACAGCCCCCGCCCTCTGCACCCCTCTAGTTTCAGCAGGCAGACCCTTAGTCTGTGCCTGAGGTCTGTGGTCCGTGCTGGGGACCTGCCAGATCTGTGGGACCCAGGCACTGAGCATGCTTGTTTTTGTCTGTGATTTTGCACGGGAGTGTGTGGCCCTTGGAGCGGGCAGTCTGGGCTCCGGGTTCATGCTACAGGCATTGAGCCACAGGGGAGTCATTCACTCGACAGCAGCAGCTTAGTGTCAGGCACAGAATGTTCTGTGGTGAACGAGATGGACACACTGGGTAATTGCTTGGGGGGCTTCTCTTGTTGGAGCAGTTTAGTGCTTCCCTAAGGAACTGGCTTGGAGCTGAAGCCTGAGTGGTGCAAAGGGGACACACACAGATGGCCAGAGGTAGGATGGGCTTGTTCCAGGAATGAGGGGCACAGGGAAGGGGAGCGGAGCAAGGCCCGTGGTGAAGGGCCTGTCACCTGTGCTGTGAGAAGCCATTGGAGAGTTTTAAGCAGAAAGAGAGAGGAGCGGATTTACATTTTTAAAAAGATTTTTCTAGAAGCTGAGGAGCCTTCTTCCCTGAGGAAGGTGAAGATCAGGGTCCTGCTGCCAGCTCAGAGGAAGAGCTCCCCAGCAAAGCCCCAAGCCCATCACAGATGCCCCAGTCTCCATTTCTAGGACTTGTTTCCCCACCCAGGGCCAAGAGTAATCCACCAGCTTCAATCCAACCAGCAGTAGCCAGGGCCATTCCCCACCCCCCTCAACACACACACACACACACAAAATCTCCCTCTCAGCCAGTTGCACCTTTGCTCAAAACAATCCAGTCAGTTCCACTTCTGGGCTAAAGACCAGAAGGAGGCCCCGTCCTGACAGGTGAACCAAACTGGGCAGAAGTGGTTTTAGCACTTCCTCCACCTACCGGCCCAGGCCATGCTTCCTGTGGCTAGGGGCGTAGCTGACTCTGAGTCTCAGGGCAGAGTGGGTGTGAGCAGGGGCCTCATGTAGCTTCTATGGCTAACCTCCAAGCCTTTGCCTGGAAAGGGGGTCCAGTCTCAGCATGAAGGAGGGAGGCTGAGGCCCTGTCCCCCCAGTTTTCTCAGGTCACCCTCTCCTATCCAGGCTCTTGAGGCACAGTGCATGGTACCCCCATTTCTGCCTCAACTGGGCATTGCCAGTTCCACCAGCCTGAACGTTTTCTTCCTTTCCCTCCTCCCCCCTCCCCCT
>NW_017731665.1:643308-660798 GCF_001890085.2 Hipposideros armiger | reverse complement strand
CCCCTCCTCCTCCTCCGGAGGGGATGGTAATGGTGCTGAGGTGGAGACGCAGTGGCTGCCGTCCAAGGGGCTCCAAGTTCCTAGAAGAGGGAGGGAGGGAGGAGAGGATCTGGTTTTGGAGGGAGCCCCACTAAAGGGGCTTCTGGGTGAAGAGACCTGGGAAGAACGGGGGCGGCACCCCCCCTCCCTGCTGCTGGGACGGTGCCTGTGTTCCGCCCACTGGTGTGGGGGCAGCCAGCCGGGAATGCTGCCCTCCGCGTGGCCCTGCCCCCCATTTCCGCCCAGGGCATCTGGCCCACACCTGGCTTCTATTAGGAAAAACGCTGCTGGCGGCCAGGGTTGGTGTGAGGATTGGCGTGAGCCAAGGGGCCAGCCCCAGGGAGAGGCCTTCTGGGAGCACCTTCTCCTGAGATCCTTCCTCACTAGAGAAGCGTGTTGTTGGGGTGGGGTGGAGGTCGGGAAAGGATGTGCTGCTTTCTGTCCAGTGGCTGTCCCCCATAGCCTGGAGGCTGGGTGGGGAGGCCTGGGAAGGCCTCCCTCCACTGTGTGTTTTGGGCCCTGCCTCTGGCGACCTGAGCTTGGAACAGGGGCTACTTGGGCGGCTCCCTCCTGTTCATACCCCCTACTTTGATTTTAGATTGCATTTATGGTCATTTATTATGTCCTTGCCCCTTGGTACACGTGACCTTCTTCCACCCACATGACAGTCCTATAAAGTTGGCCCTTTGGTCATTTCTGTCCCAGGATCACATAGCCCCTTTATTATGCCTGAGCCCTGGTGGGGATGGTTGAGGCCCTGAAGCCATGGGTATGCCAGAGAAGTAGCAGCCCGAGGCTGAAGGGGTGTCCGGGGAGTGGTAAGGCTTCAATACCCTTGTCAAGGGCAGGAGGGGCCCTGGGACAAGCCTCCTGACCCCTGGCGTAGGCAGGCAGACCTGTGCCTTCCAACTACCCCAGTGTCAGGCCTGAGGGGCCGGCATCTGGAGCCTATCACTCAGCCTGGCCGAGGAGGGACATGGGTGGATGGTGGGCATCTTACCACTGTAAAAGGTTCCCTTACCCAGGAGGGAGCCCAGGGCAGCTCCTCCAGCTGCCCTGCCCCACACAGGAAGCGTTGCCATGGTGACAGAGAGGGGGGGGGATTTGGCTGCACTGCAGCTGGAATGCTGGGTATGTGCCTGCTCCTGGTGCTCCTGTGCTGGGCAGGCACTGCCTGGCCTCAGCCCCTCCTGTTCTCTTCCTGGGGACAGGTATGGGGGAGACATGGGGAAACTGGGGAGCTTCTCCACAGGCAGGACACCCTACTGCCTATTGGGACAAAGGCCACCCCCTGAGAGAGGGAAACCCCAAGCCTGGCCTGCAGGCCCCTGATTACCACCAGCAGCTCTCCGCAGGCCTCCTTTCATAGGGCTGGGGCTTGGGGTAGTAGGATGCCTGGTCCCAGCTGCAGCCCCCTTGCTGCCCCAGGAGAATGAGGATATGGAGACAGGGCTCCTCCTCCCTGAGTCCCACTGAGGTCAGCAAATAAGAACTTGCCATTTTTGAAAATGAAAACCACTCCAGTGGTCTGGGATAGACGAGGGGAGAGGGGACCTGTGGCCACCCCTTTCCTGCCCATGGGACGTCCTGTGGCCCTGGGGCAGACTGAGCTGGATGTGTCCACAGTGGGCCTGTTGGGCTCTGCCTAAGCCCTTACCTTGTTTTCACCTCTTGGTTTGGAGACTGGACGATGGGAGTGGGTGAGCAGGACTCGCCAGCCCACACCGTGCTCCTCAACACTGCCTGGGCCTAATGGCCTAGTTCCCCAGTGTGAACTCATCCAGGGCTATTGGCTGGAAACCTGCGGTGGCCCAGGGGCAGCCAGGATCCTGGCCTTTTCTGACCTAGGCTGTGCTGCCTTCTAGCTGCGGCTTGATCTCCTTGCCTGTCCTGCTTCAGGTCCCTCTTGCACAGACAGAGAACAATAACCATGGGTCCAGCCACAGGAGGCGGGAAGCTCAAATAGCTGACAGCAGTCTTGCTGGGTGACTCGAGGCATATGGCTTCACTCTCTGGGCCTCTGGTTTCTCCATGTGTGAAATAGGAAGGTGGGGTAACGGGCCAAGGTGGATTCCATCCCCCGCCTGTGCCTCTGAATGAAAAAATTCTCCATCGCTCCCCACGGGCCTTGCAGACAAGCATCACCTCTCCCTTGCCTGTCCCGCCATCTATGCTGGGCTCTGCTTTCCCAGGCCCCCCATTCACGCGGCCTGACTCACACCTGCTGATCCTTTATGTTTTGACTTAAACGCTACCTTAAACCTACTTCTCTCAATTATACTTTTATTGTACCCTGTTATCATGCTTTAAAAAAGTAAACATTAGATACACGCCAGACACAGTCATCCTCCAGAGTAGGTCCCATTGTGGTGCTCTTTATACAAATAAGGAAACCGAGGCACAGAGATGTTGAGTAACACATCATGGGATGAGGCCCTCAGTGGCAGGGCAGGGTTTTCACCCAGGCAGCCTGACTCCAAAGCTTGTGCCCTTACCCTCCACTTTACCCCTTCGTGACACTTGGTGACATAGTTATTTCTTTGCGTATTTGGTTCTCATCTGCCTCCCGACTTGTATATTCTATGAGTTTAGGGACCTTTTCTGTTTTGTCCACTGTGTGCCCAGTGCCTAGCATAGTGTGCAGCTTAGATATTCATATCATGCAAGAACAAATGAATGAGCAGCCCTGCTTCACCCAAGCACGTGACCCTCCATCTGAGGTCTGTCTGGCCCCACTGCCGGCTGCTAGCACAGTGCCTGACCCTAGGAGGCCTCACATGTCTGCTGAATGAATGAATGAATGAATGGTGCACAGATGCTTTGTGAGTCATCTGTGTTGCTGCTTGCGCTGGGTATTTGCACACTGATGAGAGGGCGAGAGCCCATGTGACACTTCTGATGGACACGAGGGGCGGGGGTTGGGGACAGGCCTGACCTTCACCCTGACCCCACAGCCCCTTTTGCGTGGAGAGAGGGGTATGGGTCCCTGGTTCTCAGGCTCTAGCCCTGACTTCCTGTGCCGCTGGTGGCTGGGTGGGAAGTGAGCAGTGAGAAAAGCCCCTTGAACGACAGGAGCTGAGCCATTTCCGATGGTCTCCCACGCTGGGGTCAGTCTTTTCAGGCTGGGGAGGGGGCGCTGGGCCAGCTCCTCACAGGCCGCCTCCCTCCCTCATTCATTCCCAAGGAGATCGTGGGAAGCTTGGAGGAAGCTGGCCACAGTTTGGGGTGAGCTATTTTTGGTAACAGGGTCTTTTGTCTCAGGCTCCAGAGGCCAAGGTGACTGGGAGGGAGCTGTTTGCATTTCCTCTGGCCCCCTCCGCTCCTCCCTGCCTGGGCCCAGGGGACAGGGCTGCCTGTGGTGTGAACTCAGCCTCTCCTCCCCAGGGCCCAGGAAGCCTTCCTGCTGGCAGCTCCAGCACCATGGGAGGGTGAAGAGGAGCACTTCTCTGCCCTCTCCAGGGATGCTCCCCAGTGCTTGGCACCAGGCCCTCTCCCCAGCCCCCTGACTGCTCAGGAGGCAGCACTAATTCTAGTAATCCCTTAATTTGCACGGCGCTTTGCTGCAGGCCTGTCCCTCTCACATGTAGTCTCAGTTGATCCTTGCGACAGCCCTGGGGAGTAGGCAACCCTGTCAACATGAGCCCCACGCACAAGCTAGAAAAATGAAGTTCTGCGAGTGTACGGAGGCCCCCAGAGCCCGGAGATGATGGCCGGCAGTCTGCACGGGGAAGGATGCACTGCCGCCCTGAGTCGCTTTAGCAAGGGGGGCTCAGTGGTGAGCAAGGCAGTCCCACATTCCCTTAGGAAGAGGGAGACTGAACCTAAGATGGGTGGCTGGGTCGGCCCTCTGGGTACAGCACTGCCCTCAGCCGAGGTCCATCTTGTAGTGATATGAGGCCTTCCCTGTCCAGCTAGTCCCCAGGGGCCCTGACCTTCAGCTCCTGCCCTCTGGGGCTCTCAGGTGGATGGTCCTAGGGTGGCTTAGCTGTGTCTCCTGCCTCCTACAGAGCACACAGGCCCATGAGAACAGCAAGGATGGCCGGATGGCATGGACAGGAACCCAGGAGCACCTTGTGTCCACCGGCTTCAACCAGGTAAGGCTCCTCTCGGGTGAGCAGGGACGAGCACCAAGACAGCAGGATGAGGCCCACTGGGAGGTGGGGGCCGCCAGCTAGCTCCAGGCCTGTCCATATACGGCCCTGAGTATAGCTGGGTCTCAGAGCCCCAGGGGACCAACAGTGCTAAAAACTGGCGGATTCCATTTGCAATAGCTAAGTCTGACCCTGAGAACCATGGCAGCCCCCCCAGGGACCAGAGTCCATGGAGGGAACCGCCCCTTGTCCCTTGTCACCTAAGGGTTCTTAAAGGGGCAGGACATGAAAACCCAGACTCTCCCTCCCTGGCATGATTCTTCCCCACACACTGCCTTCTGAGCTCTTTTCTGGGGCCAGTGCCCTCGTGCAGGCTGTGTCCTGGGCACTAGGTTTCTGGGGAGCTCCAGGAGCTGACAGACAGCCCTTCTGAGCACCCCTCTGTCCCTCTTCACAGATGCGTGAGCATGAAGTGAAGCTATGGGACATCAGACACTTCTGCAGCGCCCTCACTTCCCTCACGCTGGACACCTCACCTGGGTAGGAGCGACCAGCATGTTGGGCTGGGCTGGGGGTGGGAGGGGCGAGGCCCAAACGATGTCTCAAGTGCAGATCTGTGAATGGGCGCCACTGCTGAGGGCCCCTGATGCACCATTGGGGGCCACCTGCAGAATGCAGGGGCCAAATCCAGCCAGAAGGGCTTCACCTGGCTCAGATCCTGTCAGAGAGGTGGCCCATCACCGGAGCAGTCGGAGGTACCTGAGCTGGGAAGACCTGGCCCTGCCCAAGGAGCCCTGTGGAGCTTCACCAGCAGGGGGTGGTGAGGCAGCCCCACGTGGGCAGAGAAGCCCAACTGACCCATCCTGTGTGCCCCCCTTGGTCATGGGTCAGGCTGCTGGCTTGGGGACTCAGGCTGGTGTATTTTGGCATTTGGGGAGGGGACTGTGACCCGGCAGACACATGGGTGGCCAGCGCAAGAATGCATTTCCTTTTGCCATGGGCTTTTTGGTGGGGCTGAGGAGACCTGAGGCTATGTTTAGCAAGGTGGACTCGCCGTGGATTGTGGGGTGACGTGAGAAAAGATGGGCTGGCAGGTTTGGGGGCACAGAGGGATGCAGGGCTTGAACTCATGGGTTCTATGAGGCTTCCTCAGCCCTGGTCACACACCTGTCCCTGCTTATGCTTAGGGTGTGTGTGCGCGAATGTACCTCATCCTTACATCATCCTGAGAAGTGTATGCAGGAATTTGTGGTAGTGCCCGTGTGGGTCTGGACTGAGTCGGCTCTGTGCAGGGATGGCCCAGGCTCACTGCGACTCAGGACCCAGGAGGCCCATAGCGAGTGCTGAGGAGTGACCTATCCCTTTAGTCCACATGGCCCCCATATCACAGCTGAGAAAAGAGGCTCAGGAGGGTGGATGGGATAGGAGGAAGCGGGGACCTGGCCCTGTTCCAAAGCCTCGTCCCTGCTCAGCTGTGACTCTCAGAGGGGCTTGCTGAGACCCCCACCACCACCAGGCAGGGGCCTGCAAAGGTCAGAGCAAAGAGAGGGTTTTGGTCTTTGGGTATCCTTCCAGCTACTTCCGCTTCTGTTTCACAGCTGGGGAAACTGATTCAAAGGGTGCTGTGACCTGTCTAGGCACCGGGAGCAGCAAGCAAGGGCTGTGTCTGGGTGTGGGAAAGGCTTAGGGCCATAAAAGCTCCTGCCAGGGCATCCCCCGGCTGAGCACCCAGAGAAGGGGTAAAAGTCAGGGTGGCAGTGACCCTCGGCGCTCCCCTCCTCTCTCACAGCCAGGGAGAGGCTGGGGAGCTGGTGAGGTCCATTTTGCAGATGAGGAAGGTGAGGCTGAGTGAGCGCCAGTGCCTTCCTTGGAACCACACAGTGAGTGTCAGGCTTCTGCCATTCTGAGCCCTGAAGGTTCAGGGGAGTCACTAGGACAGCCCTCTGTGCTAGAGGCATCAGTTTCTGGGCCTCCTGATTCCATGTCCAGCAGCCCTTCCCCAGGCCCAGATGCTATGCTGGTATCTCATCCTCTGTACCTCCCCAGGCCAGACAACCTCTACCCTTCAGGGCCTGCAGCAGAGGGAGGGAGCTGGTCCAGCCTGGCAAAAGGCACCTGGCACTGGCCATCAAGTGCTCCTCCACCCACCACTTCCTGCCTTTCAGGCTCTGCCCCTGGCCTGTGATGGGTTCCCCCTTCCCCTGTAGAGCAGCTCCCCTGCCCCACTGAGCCCCAGCATGGCCCCTGGAGGAGTTAAAGATGCCCAGACCCCACGGTGCCACTGGCCAAGGCTGACCCTGTAATTACAAGCAGTTAAGAATAGCCTCTTAGGGCCAGTGAGGCCTGGAATTTCTCAAATCACTCCCAGATGGGCCAACTAGGCCAGTGTCCCGCCCCCTTCATCCCCCAATCCTGGCCCCTGCCCCACCACTGGGTCCACACCCTTGGCAGAGGAGTGGGGGCTCTCCAGCCCTCCACAAAGCTGGTAGATGTCAGGGACACATACCAGCCTCCAGGCTGGCCTGAGAGGTGGTGGGTCCCCTGCCCCCTAGGCTCCCGCTGGAAGCCAGAACCCCCACTGGTCCCTTGGAGTGCGGGGGCTGCTGAATGAACTGGACTAAAGATGGAAAGCGTACGGGTATCAATTGGGGGCATGGCCATGGGCCTCCACTGCACCCCCTCTGTTTTACAGATTTTTCATCTCAATTTAGGCAGAACAGTGTGTACTCTTATAAGAGCTAGAGGGAGCCAGGGGTCAGGCACATGCCCCTCCTGGCCTCTCCCAGGGAGAACCCAGGGCCCCACCCTCCCAGGGGCGTCCCTCTCGGCCCCCACCTATGCTGTCTTCTCTCACCCCTGTCATTTGTGGAGTGCACCTCACTAAGAGGAGATGTGCCATGGTGAGAAGAGCAGGGCATCGGGGTTCTCTGTGTAAAGCCAGGCTCAGGCAGCAGGTCCACAGGTGGCTCCTCCGTACTTCTTGGGTGCCAGACCCTGTGCTCAGTGCAGGGTAGAGGTGGAAGGGGTGTACTGGCAGGGCCTGGTGCTGAAAATCAGCTTGTGCTCCATCCAGGAGATGTAGAAACACCACCTGTTTCAGGTGCGGTGCCTCTGGACTAGGTGGATGGTCACCTGTATTGGCCCTGGGCCACAGGCAGGTAGGGATTTTTCTCCCCATGTTACTGAAAGCAACTGAGGCCAGACAAGTGGGTCCTCTATTGAGGTCACTCCAGCTGCAAACCAGTGCACGGTGGAAGCTGGGATTGCATTGGTTTCTTCACACCGAGGTGTCCACCTCTGCACAAACCCTCAACCCAATGCCCAGCCATCGGCCAGAGAGAGACATGGGTCCCACACCTAGCGTGTTCCCTGGAAATCAGGAGCCCTCTCTCTGCCTGGGTAGCTTCTGCTGCTTGCAGCCCCACCCCTTTCCTGGAGACCCAAGCCCTCCCCTCATGGCTGGCAACCCTCTCTTGGGCCGGGGAGCGAGTGTTGGGTGTTGGGACCCATCCCTGCCTGCTGTGAGCAAGCTACTGTCTCACCTCTCCCAGTCTTCGAGTCTCCCTGTAGAGAGATTGTTGGGCATGAAATGGGAACATGTGTAAGCCCGCATGGCACAGGGCCTGTGGCAACGAGGACCCAACAGTGTGGGCTGGCATTTCCCCACATCCGTCCCTGGTCCTGGCCGAGCCATTGGGATTGCTCTGGGAATGAGCTGTATCTTGGCTTGGTCCCCCAGCTTGCCCCTGGCCCTACCTTCATCTCTCAGCCCCTGATCTGATGGGACACCCCAACTGCCTTTTCTGGGAGGGCTGGTATAAACGTCCAGCCCCTTTCGTTAGGTCCTGCCTCCCACCCCACCCCCTGCCAGCCCACAAGGCCAGGTTTGGCTTTGCAGCAAAAACATTTATTCAGCAGCCACCGTGTTCAACAGCAGCCCACAGGCCCACAATGGCCCCTTTGACGGGGCCGCTGAGGGGGAGGGCAGGCCTCGTGTAGCCGCTCCCGTAATGGGACCCAGGCCTACAGGAAATCCACCTGGGCCACCGCCACTGCCTCAGGAAGATGGGGCCCCACCCAGGCCCACTGCCACTACCCTCTGCCCCCACGACCCACCGCCCACCTCCTCCCCTCTTATGCCAGAGCCCTCAGCAGCCACTAATTGAATCCAGAGCCTCGCGTGGCCAGGCCTGACTCGGCGCTGACATCAATGCCCCAAGCCGCAGGGCCTGCTCCCCAGGCCTGGCTGGGCTACCACCTTCCTGCCAGGGTGAGGCTAAGGGCCAGGGGCCGTGACCCACAGAGGGACACAGGCAAGCTTGCTCCAGCCTCTGCAGGACCTCTCTGCAGCCCCAGGGCTCACCTCCTCTACCATCCAAAATGTACTAGGAAAAGGTGTTCTATATCTGTCACTGTCCCCAAGCTCTCAGCACCATCCCTGGCCTGTTCCTAGGCCTGCAGCCTTCCTGGAAAATACTCCTCCCACTTCTGGGTTTTAGAAAACCAAGCACATCCCAACTTGTAAACGGGCATCGCAAGGCCACCAGCAAGAGTCCATAAGCAAGACTCAGACCTCCGGGCCTATCCCTCATCTGCCTGTCCCTAACAGCCTGGCATGGCCCCTCCCCACCCACCAGAGGACTTCTGCCATTCAGGATCTGTGCTGCCCTTTACTAAGGCCCCTTCTCTGTAGCTGGAGCAGGAGCCCATGCAGAGGTGCAATGGGATGGCACAGAGGATGGGCCCGTGTGTGCCACCTGGCCCAGCGCCATCCACGAGGGCCTGACAGGACACAGGTTGAGGTACTCCCTCCACAGAGGAAGGCAGGCATGGACTGCCTGTCAGACCCATCCCTGAGGAGGGACCCGTAGGGACCTTCTTGGCCCCCATCTGCCATGAGCCTCTCAGAGGAGCACTGCAGCTCCTGCTGGTAGGCGAGTGGGCCTGAGTACTGTAAGGCTGCCCTCTTGTTCTTCCCGGAGGTTGGAAGCTGTCCAGTTTCTGTCCCTGTTCCCGCCTGGGTCCCAGTCTTACCGGGATGCTGGACTGGGCACCTCAGTGGAGGCTGGGTGGATACAGCCCAGGGCAGGCCTCCTGGGAAGGCTGCCCTTCCTGCCATGGCCCTCAGCAGTAGCACACCCAAGCCCAGGGGGTGCTGGCCAGGGCCTGGTACCCACTGGGGAGAGGGGTCCTGACCCCCCGTTTCCCCACAGAGAAGGCTTTCCCTTCACAACCACTCTGCACCCCCACCCTCCTTTCACCCAACCCAGGTGTGCTGGGGGTATACCAAAAAAAACCACTCATTTTATTTTATCTTTTATTTTTCTTACAAAAGGCCTTCATATCATCATTTGTCTTACAAAAACCAAAGTCCTTGTCTCTGAGTTTAAAAAACATTTTCCCAGAATAAATGGGAAAGAATCTCTTATAAATATATTTTTAAAAACAAAAGCAAAACTTGTTCCTAAAGCGTCTTTCTTTCCAGTTTCTTTTGTTGCTTCACTCCCTGGGGCCAAGGCTGGGCCACACACCCATCCCCACCCCTCTTCTCCTTCTGCTGCCTTTCTGGGGCTCCCTTCACTGGCCCCCAGTCTCCTTGAGGTGGGGGCCTGGCAGCCCTGGGCCTGTGTTACCAGCACACGGCAGAGCCCGCCCCTCCCGAGGTTGCACGTTGCAGAGGATGGGGCACACCATCCTCAGAGGCACTCGGGCCAGGGGGACCTTAGAGGTCTTCACCTGGGTCCCAGCATCTTAGATGAGGATACCAAGGTCCAGAGGGGCAGGGACTTGCTGCAGTCACACAGCCCCTGCCCTGACGTGTCCTCGGCATACGGATCCGGGAACTTCTTGGTCTGGCAGCAGGCGGGCGCTGGCCAGCCCCATGGTCCATCACTCCCAGCTTAGATGTAGGGCTTAGTAGAGAGGGCTCCCTGGGGGCCAGGCCCTGGGTAGCCCATGAGTGGCATCTCATACTCAGGCCCTCCTGGCAGGACCTCTCCACCACCCTCAGTTGCCTTGGGGCCTGGCTCTAAGGGGGCCTTCACTCCTTCCAGCTCCAGGGGCCCGGCCCCTGGCCCTACCTGCCCTTTGCCCTGAGCCACAGCCGCTGCGGCCCGCCCCCGCCGCACACAGTAGGCCGCCCCCACGGCAGCCAGTGCGGCCAAAAGCACAGCAGCCAGGGCAGGCGCAATGAGGAGCGGCAGGTTGCCCTCTCGGGCCTGTGTGACCGGGGCATGGTTGGAGCGGACAGCTGGCGGTGTGCGGGCCTCCCCACAGGCCTCCTCACCCTCGGGCACCCGCCCAGCCCCCAGGGGCCTGACGCAGATGGAGTAGGTGGCATTCGGCCGCAGTTGGGTGACTGTGTACTCGGCGAGTGAGGCAGGTAGCCGCAGGGTCACCGGCCGCTTGTCAGGGCCAGACAAGTTGCGGTAGGTGAGGCGGAGGCTCCTGACCTGCACGGAGCTTCCTTGCAGGTAGCGCTGTAGCCCCACTCTCAGGGAAGTGGGGCTCACAGGCTCGATACCAAGGGGTGGGGGCCCAGGCGGCCTAAGTGTCGCCAGGGCGGGGGTGGGTCGTGGCCCCAGCCTCACCAGGCTCTCACAGTACAGGCCTGTGAAGCCTTCAGGGCACAGGCACTCTAGGTGGCCCCGAGCCCCCAGATTGCAGGTACCCCCATTGAGGCAGATGGACGCCGGGCAGTCCTGGGGCCGGGAGTCAGGCCCCACAGTGGGCAGGGTGGCAGGTGGCAGGCTGGGAGCTTCGGCAGCAGGCTCTGTGGGGTTGGGCCTGGTGGGGGCTGGACTGGAAGGCGAGGATGTGGGCTCCCACGCCGAGGGCCTTGTGGTGGGCACCATGGCCGTGGTGGTGGTAGCCGGGCAGCCGAAGTCGGCATAGTCAAGTTCCAGGAGCAGTTGGCCGGCGTTCTTGGGGGGGAAGTGGCAGCGTGTCTCATCTGAGCTCTTCAGCTCCACGCCGCTCTCTCGAACCCAAGGGCCGAACCAACTCAGGGGGCACACGCAGTTGAAGGGGTTGCGGGCTGCAGCCAGAGACCGCAGATGGGGGAAGAGGCCCGAGAGCTCGTGTGGCAGGGCCTGCAGGCTCAGGTTGCTCAAGTCCAGCTCCTGAAGGGCTGCCAGGCCGGCCAGGGCCTCGGGCCGCAGCTGGGCGATGCGCGTGTTGCCAGCTAGCCGCAGCCGCGTCAAGCTCCGTAGGCCCCGGATGGCAGGCGGCACGCGCTCCAGCTGGTTGTCGGACACGTCTAATTCGTGGAGGTTGCGCAGGCGGCCAAAGAGCCCCTCATCCAGCTGCCGAAGCCCCAGGCCGGCCAGCCGCAGCGCCTCCACATTGGCGGTGTCCAGGGCACCGGGCTCCAGGGCCAGGAGGCTGTTGTGGCTGAGGTCCAACAGCAGCAGGCGAGGCAGGTGCAGCGGGGACAGTGCCCGCAGCTCATTGTCCTGCAGCTTGAGCTCCAGGAGGTGGCCCAGCACGTCAAAGGCGCCAGGCTGGATGTGGTGGATGCGGTTCTTGCCCAGATAGAGGCGCTCCAGGCGCCGCAGGCCACGGAAGGTCTCATTGGTGATCTCGCGCAGCCTGTTGGTGGACAGGTCCAGGTTGCTGAGGTTAGCCAGTGGCTGGAAGACCCCACCGGGCAGGCTGGTGATCTGGTTCTGCGACAGGTCCAGGAGCTGCAGACCTGGCAGGCTGGCAAAGGTGCCCGCGTCAAGCGTGGTGATGCCGTTCCCGAAGACGTACAGGTCCGCCGTGTCAGGCGGCACGTCGCGGGGCACCGTGGTCCCCTGGCGTGCGTTGCAGAAGACTCTTTGTGGCCGGTCACACATACAGCCGGATGGGCAACCCTGCACCCCAGGTCCTGGGGCCAACAGCAGCAGCAGCAGCAGCAGCAGCAGGGGTGGAGGGACCCTGGAGCGCATCTTTTGGTCCCTGGGAGCAGAGAGGAAAGACAAAAGACCGTGATTTGGAGGCCCAGGAGATAGCCATGCCAGGAACAACTGAGAAGGGAATTCCCAGCCCCCTTCACCACTCCCTGCCTCAAATCCAAGAGCACACAGTAGTTATGAGTCAGGTCTCCAGTGCCCCGGCCCTGTTCTGTCCCAGCCCTATCACTCCCTTGCTATGTGACTTTAAGTAGTCACATGACCTCGTGATGATATCAGTTGATACTTCCTGTGCTGTCACTAGGGTTCAGTGGGCTGATGCATGCAGAGGGGGGCCTAGCCCCAAAACACTCAGTGACCACAAAGGACACCTCTTTAACCCCAGCTCTCCCGCCTCTGTGGCTCAGAGAACATGTGGTCAAAAAGCATCAGTCTGTGTGCCCTTCCCCCAAGCCACCAATCCCCAAATCTTTGTTGAGGTAGACAAGGAAGCAGGGAAAATGGTGGCTCCTGGAACAGCAGCCCCTCCTCCAGTGTCTGGGAGAGACCGGTGGGCAGTCGGCCGAGTGCGTAAGCAGAGAAGCTGGCTGCCCCAGGCCGCCGGCCCCTGCCTCCACGCTCTGTGTCCTCCAAGTGAGGAGAGACCGCAGCGGGAAGACTTCACATGGAAACTATGGGATTGGTGTTTTTCCACTTGTGAAGTCAGACCTGCCCAGGATGGGAGCTGTGTGGTGGCCAGGATGTGGCCAGCAGTAAAGTCCCTGGGAGGGAGCAGAGGAAGGCTGGAGCCACTGGCATATGTCCCCCTGATCTGCACATCCCCCCAAGGTGCAATGATAGAACTAGAAGTGAGGGGGACCCAGCCTCCCTGGGCTGACCCAGGGCTCAAGCTAGGGGACACTGGTTGCATGGTAGCCCCAGAGGCAGTGCCAGGCCTGGAGACGCTCCCTAGATTCCTTCATGTACCATTTCTTGGGCTCCATTCTGGGCCAGGCACTGAGAAAAGGTGCCAGTGCAACTGAGCATTCACAGCCACATCTTACAGTCCCCCGAAGCAGCCATTCCAGGTGGAAACTATTCTCATCACTCCCAGATGACATAAGAAAGGGGGGCTCCTGGAGGTGCAGTGACTTGCTGCTGTTGCACTGCCGGGAAATCTGAGCCGGAGCCCAGGTCCTTAAGCAGGTCCAGGTGCAGCTGGGCCTGCCGCCTGTGCTGGACCTGCCCTCTTGATGCTAGGGGCCCAGTCTCGCCAGGGAGGGGGTGGCTTCCCCTTGCTCCAGACTCCAGCTCGTAACTGGACCTGCCCAAGACAGGATGGGGCCACAGCATGGGCCTCCCTTTTGCTCTGCTCCTGGGGGAAACCCCAGGGCCACCCCCAGCAGCAGTCCCCATGCTCTCAGCCCCTACAGTCCCAAAGAGGCCAGTACCCCTCCCTTCCTGGCGCCTCCTGCTCACACAAGGGCCTTTTGTCCTGGGGCTCAGCCTCCCCTTCCCCCATGCCAGCCAGCTGTCAGGCTGTGGCAGGTAACATAGCCCCCCCATTCAGGGTGCGTTCTGCCCCGCTGCCACCCGTGGGGCTGCCTCTCCACCGGGGAAATGGGTTGCTGGAATTCACGTGAGGTAGAGGGGCAGGTGGTCCCAGGGTAGATTAGATAAGTCACTTGGGAGGCCACTGTGGTCTTGGGCCAGTTCTAGGTGAAGGCCTGCCACCCAGTTTGGACCTGTCTACATACATGCTGCCCATCTGCAGAGTCCCCTCTGCTGGGGAAGTGGGGCCGTCGGCCTCTGCCCCTCACTAGTTAACACTGATGACCGCCCTTCGGAGGCTAGCCAGGGAGGCCTTCCCTGACCCCCAGCTGGCCTCCTCCCCTGCTCTCTAGGGTCCTGGCTGCCTCGTGCACCCCCTGGCCCTGCCGGCACTGTCCCAGTGGGGCTCTGTGCACCCCGCCCGGCCCCCTCCCCTGCATGGACCTGCTCCATCCTCTGACTCAGAAGGCAGTGGGTGCGGTCTGGCCTCCAGATGTGGGCTATGAGTGCCCCCCACCCCCCACATTCATGTGGGAGGTGAGCCACCTCCCCCTGAATCAGCCCTCCTGGTGGGGCAGGCGGAGGGAGGGGGGGTCAGGAAAGGAGCAGCCAGGCTCAGGGTGGGAGGGAACCCTACACGTGGCCTGCTTGGCCACCCCTGTGACTTTGGCTCCCCCTGGGCCTCATATAAGGTCATGGTTAAGAGCTCACACTCCAGTCAGGCAGCCCTGGGCCAAGGGCGTCAGAGCTATGAGGTACAAACAGTGGCTTTCTCTCAGCGCCTAGGTTTCTTCATCTGTCCCCTCTGGGTGATTCAAAGTTGACACCTCCCAGGATTGGGGCACTGCTGGGGACACTTCCCCGCTCTGCATTTAGGAGGGGGACCAGCATGGGCCCTAGGCTTTGCTCCCCAGTCTCTCGGCATCACAGGGGAGGGAGGTAGTGACTGCTGTGGGTCTGTCCGGCCCCAGAGTGGCAATCGGACTGAGTGGCTGGGGAGCGGCAGCTGCATCAGAAAAAGAGCAACTGGCATCCTCGGCTGGGGAGACCCCAGCAGGCAGCAGCCAACCTGCTTCCCACCCCCTTGACCCAGAGGGCCAAAACTGACCATAGAGGGGTGGACAGGGGCAGGCAGCAGGTGACAGGAGACAGAGGCCTCGATTCAAGCCCAAGTTCTGCCCCTAGCTTCCCAGGTCCCTTCCTACCTGCGGTCTCAGTTTCTCAGCAGCCCTGCCTCACCCTCCACAGTTGATCTGAGCACCCAAGGCTGGAGTTTTTGTGTCCTGTTTTCAAATGGGGAAAGTTATTCTAACAAGTTCTAGGAGTGATTCCGCCTACCTGGAAGTATGCTGGTGTATGTGTGTGCGCGTGCACATGCATATTGGGGAGGGGGTGTCTTGTGTGGAGCGGGCCTGTCACGGCTGCCCTGGCCTAGCCAGTTACAATTTCAGCAGCTTTGAAGGACCCGGGCCTGGGCTTTGATATCTGATCCGCTGACCCTAGGCAGGGAGGTGGGACCTTTCCCTCTGCAAAGGGAGAGATCTGGAGGCAGCCCTGGCATTTGGGGGGTAGGGGCAGGAGGGTCCAGGGCCTCCATCCTCCACCTGGACTCAACACAGCCTGACCTTAGCCTGGCCCCGCCGTGGTGTGGTAGAAAGAGATGGGAGCCAGAGGCCCAGGGACAGTTACTGGGATGGGACAGTTTAGGGGACTGCCTGCGTTTGCAGCCTGGCTCCATGCCAGCCTGGTCATGGGCCTTTACCTCAGTTCCCATCTGTGAAGTGGGGGTGCTGGTAATAGTGCCTGATTCTCAGGGATGTTTAGTTTGTACTTGGAGCGCATTCTAAGTGGTCAGTCAACATTCACTACTGAGGGTGTTATCCATAAAACCCGAGCCCTGCCTTCCACACACACAGGGGAGGACACCATGGTGTGGAATTCAAGGTCCCTTTTCAGCACAGATAGGAAGTCCCCTGGGCCCAGGGCTGTCCCCCACACTCTACCCCTGAGTATGGGCATGGGACAGCAACCTGATGGAGGGTGCCTTTAGTTTTGGAGGGGGTTGGGGGGCTGAGCTGTCCTTTGGCCAGCCCCCTTCAGCATATGACCTCGGGGTGGGGAGAGAGCAGAGGGAGGGCTCTATGAGTAAGGACATCCATCATCTCAACTCTAAGGGGGACCAGAGTGCCCCCACCCACCCCGAAGTGTGGATCACACCTGGAAGCACCTGCTCACACCCAGGCCCTGGGTCAGGCAGGGACTGGTGAGTGGGTGGAACCCTGGGCATTTGGGTGACCACATCAGACCTGAGGCTGGAGCGCCTCACTACTGGGGAAGGACGCGTGCTTGGCCAGCAGGGGATGGGTTCATACAGACAGGCCAGCATACCCCACTCCTGTGCCCGACACTGCAGATTGGGTACAGTGATTGGGTACCCCGGGGCTGACTCCAAGGCCCTCCCAGTGCTGGCCCGCCTGGGCTAAGCACTGCCGGCCAGGCCTGGCAGCAGCCCAGCCCAGGAGTTTGCCAACCCCCCAGGCAGGCGGGACTGTGCCGGCAGCCAGGACGGCTGGCTCCGGTTTCGCTGACGTGTCTGAGGAGGCTCAGGGCCCAGGCCGGGTCCGCCCGTCTCCCCATCCCTGCGACACAGCAGCTCCTGGCCCAGCAAGGCAGAGAGGTTAGGGTCTCCCTCTGGGGCCCTCTCGGAAGGGGCCAAGAGAGCAGAGCCTCTGGTTCCTTGGAAATGGCCCCCTCTCCAGGTGGGGGCCAGAGCCCTGCTCTGTGATTAAGCTGGGGGGTCCCCACCGGTCTCCATGCCTCTGCCTTTCTTACTCCATTCACCACCCCAGCCATCTCTGCTCATTCTACAGCTAAGGCCCTCATCCTCGATTTGTGACCTCATCTAATTCCCTTCCCTTTCCGGGCTTCCATCTCCCACCTGGAACCCCAGGGGCTTTTCAACCCCAGCTGCACGACAGAATCACCCCAGAAGCTTTGGAAAGTTCCCGATGCCTGGGTCCCACCCCCGGGTCCAACTAAATAAGAATGTTTGGGGTGAGGCCGAGCAGAGCTGTGTTTTGGAAAAGCTTTTTGGGTGAGTCCCCAGTCCAGCCAGGGCTCAGACCCTGGGACAGAAGGTTGCTAAGGGGACAGTCTGGACATCAGTTTGTCTCCCAGTCCGGGGAAGATCCCTGAGCAGGTGTGGCCAGCTATTGGCACTGGCAGAAGGGCAGGACCTGAGCCCTCCGCCCTCCTCCCCCACTCCTCCATGCAGGTGCTGTCAGGCCTGGGTGGGGACCTTCTGTCGCACCGTGGGTGACTTGGCAGCCACCAGACCTGTCAGCCCAAGGCAGGAAGACCAGTGACTAAGGCCAGTCGGAGTCTCTAGTGGGCCCTCTGGGCAGTGGGATGTGGCATCTCAAGTCAGGAGAGGGCCACTCTGTTGGGAGAGGCCACCTGCTGCTACGTGGTGGCTATGGCCCAACTAGAAATGGGCCAGCCCAGATGCCACTGCCGGCACGTGCAGGAGTAATGCCACCAGGGCAGGGCTCAGACACAGGGCCTCCTCACTGTCCTGTCCCCACCCAGGGCCAAGCACCCATTAAGTAAGGTCCTAACCCTGCAATTAACCCTGAATGTGCCAGAGGAAGGTCTTAGTCACCAAAAAAGGGCACCATCCCCCAGCCATCTGGTCCCAGGCTGTCTGGGGCCTAAACAGGGTCTGAGAAGGAAGTGGCCCCAGAGGAGGTCTTGCTCTTCTCATGCTCACCATGCCCAAGGATCTCGGTCACCCTGTGTCAGAAGTGGCCCTTCCTGGAGTCTGAGCTGATCACTGGGCAGGTGGAATTGATTTGATATGGGGAACCATGACCCTGCCCACCCCCACCCCCACCCCCATGCCTCTCACTTCTCACTGCTGTCTATCCAGGCCCAGG
>NW_017731665.1:634956-643248 GCF_001890085.2 Hipposideros armiger | reverse complement strand
AGTGACCGCCCCAGCCCCTTCTCAATGCAAGCCAGCTTTCCTCCCTCCTTAATTAAATCTCTCAGGCAGCCTCGGAGGAATGTCAGAGCCTTATTGCATTTCCCTGGAGGAGACTGGTGGGGGGGGGGGCCTTCTCCAACCTTGGAGGAGAGCTGGCCCCTCGCCTGCCCCCACCCCCTAAACCGAGGTGGTCTAGAGGAGCCTGCTCCAGCCTCCTTATACCCAGGGAGGCAGGAATGAGGAAAAGCGGGGGAGGCCTGCAGGCCAGGCCTGCCTGGCGGCCCAGCCAGCTGAGGAAAAGCAATCCGGCTGACTCTGGAATGTGGAAACCGATAAAAGGAAGAAGGCTGAGCCCCCGCCTGCCTGTGGTGCATGCAGACTCCCGAAGCACCCCTGCCCCCCTGCCCGCCCCCAAACACAGCCCTGCTCCAGTCACGCGCATGCAGACACACACCCACGCCAGACACACGCCCAGTGGGCCGTGCTCTCTCACCCCCTCCCCCTTCTCTAAGAACTCTGCAAATTCCACAGCAGTGAGGGGAGCTGGTTTTCTTGGCAGTGCAGAGCCTTGGGCTCCCCAGCCCAGGGAGGGGACTCTAAGGAGAGCTGAGGGGGGCTCCAGGAGGGGGTCACTAACCTATTTAGGTGGCATTGCTGCCCTTCCCATTAGCTCAGGGCCTGCCAATGGACAGGGACGCTTCTGTGGGCAGAGACTCACACAGCCTTCTCTCTGGTCACCAAGGGGGACTGGTTGGCTGGCCTGCCAAGGTAGGAGCTGCCTCCTGGGCCCACCTGGGACCCCACTTTCCTGTCCCCAGGGGCTGCCCAGCCCATGGGTGGGGTCCATTTACAAGGACTCAACTCTGTTTACCTGATACTTTCCCTAGCTCCCCCAGGGCTGTAGCTGGGGTATCAGGAGTGGGAGCTAGAAAGTGTGGACTTTCTAGAAAGTCTCTTGCCCGGGGCATCTACCTGGCGCCGCGGCTGCCTGTCACAGGGGCCTTCCTGGGGCAAGCATAGGTCTGGACAATGTCTGAGGGGCTTCTTGTGTTGTACTCCTTCCCTCATTCCCAGAGTCTGGAGAGGGGTGCCATCCCAGCAAATGCCCTGAGATACCACCCCTACTGGCCCCATCTGACTCTCTGGACTCTGGTTCCAGGGTGGCTGTTTCAGTCAGCAGCCACAAGAAGCTAGGGAGGTGGGGACAGGCCCTGTCCAGGCCCCCAGCCTGGCACGAGTGTGCTCATCGACCCTCCCTGGGCCCAGGAGAGGCCAGATAATGGTCTGGAAGGAATCCAGCTGGGCTGCTCATTACCAGAGCCCTCTTCCTGCCTCTGACACTCTGTTTACAGAAGCTCCGGGGCCTGATTCCCCTGGGAGAAGACAGCAAACTCAGGGGATTGCTCTCCCATCCCCCCACCCACTTGCCTTAGCCCTGTTGGACTTTGCCAACAGCTGGGCCCATACTGGACTTTACTGCTGGGTGGGCCAGCTTGAATGGACCCTACTCAGAGGGCACCCACCCAGCCACCCCTCTATGCCCTCAACACCCTAAAGTACTGCCTAGTCGGAAGGGACCTTTGAGAATCAGTCCAGTCCCCCAACCCCAGAAGCTCTTGGCCTGGGGAGGGGGGCACTGGGCCCTGGTGCCTCTCTCCAGAGCCTCACCTGCCCTTGGTACAAAAGATAATAAGCAGGGGGACACTGGGACCCTCAGGGCCTGTTCCTCCTTCCCACCTTGCTGACTCCACCCCTGGGCCCCAGCGGGAAAGGCGGTCAGCGACCCTGGTGTGGTAATGGTTAACGAATGGGGGCGAGGCAGAATGGTTGGCACCAATCAGCTGGCCTGCCAGTGACCACAGGGGACCTCAGCAGCCCTCAGGCCCCAGCACTGCCAGCCCTGGGACACAAAGGACTAGGCTGGCTCTAGGCCATTGGGTTCATAGCCCAAGCAAAGCCCCTTCTCTGGCAGAAGCAGAGATGAAGCATCCTAATGCCGGGAGCTCGAAGGGCTCCAGCCAGCCAAGGTCTGTGGTCTGGGGGTGCGTGGGTGAGGGGCAGAATGGGGCATCAGAACCTGCCAGCCAGCACCTTACCCCTCCCCAGGGCTGCATGTCTGTGGCCCCCTGGCTCTGCCCTGACTGACAAGGGCCCCTAGGACCCCAGGTGGGCAGATCTGCACAGGGCCACCAAGGGCTCCTGGCCCAGAACCAGACTGTTCCACTCCAGGAGGTAAAAGTAACCCAAGACTATGGCGTGGCCATCCCCTCAAAGGGGTTTGATTCATAAAACTGGTCATGCCGGAGGGCCAAGTCGTGGGAGGAGGAAACGAGGGAGGGGGTGTTTATTTTGTCTGCTCGCAGCCCCGCCGGCCGGCCGGCCGGCCGGTAAGCAGCATACATACGCCCGCGCGCGTACCCCGGCCATGGAGCTGTCGGTGTCCCGGGACTGCCGAGGAGGTGGCGAGCAGGGTCAGCCCAGGTGATCGTGCTAGGCTGGGGGCGCGTGCTTGCCCTGAGTGCGTGTGCGCGCGGCCGGGGGTCCGCGCGCGTGATGGAAGCATGTGCATAACCCGCTCCCGTGGCGCCCCCCGTCCGCAGCCCCCCAGGCCAGCAGACACTCACCGGACAGCGGCGGCGGGAGCCGGGCGGGGCGGGCCGCGCGGCCTTAGTCCTTTCTGGCCGTCAGGACCGGAGGGTTCCTGGGTCCCGAGGAAGCCGTGTCCGGGTCTCCCAGCCACAGGCTCGGGCTGCGGAGTCAGCTCGCTGGAGGCTGGTTGCGCCTTAAAGGTTGGAGGGCGGGGCTGTCGCTAGCGGGGGGCGGGGCCCCTCCCCATTGGCCAGGGCGGGACGAGCCCGGGGAGACCCTCCTTCCCTCTAGACTGAAGAGGTCTTTTGGCGGGGCAGCTTGGTCCTCACCTCCACCACCTCCCGACCTGGCGGGCGAGGGAGATTTTGTTCAGCCCCGTCCGGAGTCTTGAGTCCGGGGCTCCAGAGGCGTCTTGTTTGCCCCATGACCCTGCGCAGGTCTCTGTTTTTCATGTAATAAGCAAGTGAATTTGAGTTAGACCGAGTCCCAAACCCGGATGCCTGCGACATAACGGACAGGTGACATAAATTCCAGGAGCAGATCCCAGAACCTGTGGAGACCTGGAGAGACCAGGAAGGAGGGGAATAGGGGCTGGTGGAAGGACGGTCCCCATGACCTGCCCCAGCCTGCCAGAGCTTCGGGTTTTTCAAGAGAAACTGGAAATCTGGATTTTTTTTTTTTTTTACGTGGAATCTCTCAATGTGTTATTGTTGATAGCTAATCCCAATTTCAGAAACTCCTGGGCAGGCCCCACAGAGCCCTTCAGAGGCAAACTAGATACAAACTCTAATGTCATGTCTGAGTTCTGGGCTCCTTTCAGGGCCGTAAACATCCCTTGACCACCTTCTCCATGTTTTAGATGAAGGGACTGAGACACAGGAAGGGGAAGTGACCAAGGCCCCACGGTTACAGGCAGTTCCAAGGCCAGAATGGATTGGGGGGTGGGGGGGCTAGGATGGAGTGGGAGGTTGGGCCTCACTGTCAGTGGGTGGGGCCTGGTGCTGCTGACAGTGGCCCTTGATGGGGCAGGAGGGACGGATGCCAGGGGCTGGCCTAGTACAGAAAAATCCCCTGCCTTGGAGGATTCCAGGAAAAGGCTCTGTCCTCCTCCCCCTCCGTGTTTGTGGTCAGAGGCATGCCCGGGAGCCTTTGGGACCCAGCTCAGCTCTCCGCTTCCACAGGGCTGTGGGACACCCGCCCCCTCTTCCAGCATGTCCTGCAGCCAGGGCCCTTGCTGGGCCAGTTTGAGTCTGCGAGGGCTCTGAAGGCTTGTCCCTTGAGGCTGGGCCACACTAGCAGTGTGTGTGTGTGTGTGTGTGTGTGTGTGTGTGTGTGTGGTGGTGGTGGTGGTGGTGGGGTGTTGTGTGGTCTTTGGAGGGCTTGATCGCGTCCAGTTGCCAGTAGTCTAAGCAGGATCCAGCTGCAACACTCACCTAGATTTCTCCTCTCAGCTCTGAGCCTCCTCAGGGCCTCTCCCAAACAGGGTCCCTTTCCAGGATAGGCAGGGCTCTGCACCCCACACTTGCACCCTTTACTTTTCTTGGTATTCACGGATATGAAGCACGGCTTGCAAACCTGTGATCCTGGGCCAGAACTGGTCCTCGGGTGTGTTTCATTTGGCCTGTATGAGACTTTTTAAAACTTTGATGGCATTGCCAACACTAAAAATGTGGTGGTTTCACATTAAAATGGGACTTCCCAGTTTGGCTTGAACAGGAACTCGGCTGGGTAGCCACTGCCCCCCCGACCAAGTCTTGGGCTCACAGGTCACCCCAGTTCAGGAGTGTCCACAGATGCTGTAAGAGGAAGGGGGTGGTATGAGGACCTCCAGCCTGACTTTCCCCAAAGAATAGGTCTTCCTGACAGGCCCCAAAGCTTCTCACCTCTGTAGCCAGTTATTGATGATGGAGAGACCCCACCTGCCTAAATGGTCCATCCCCTGCCCCGATCTTGTACCCTGGACTCACGCAGGCCATGCTCACATCCATCCAGAGGTTCAAGGGCAGCTGCAGGAGATCCCCTCCCCGGTTTGTTGTTCCTTTCCTCGTGGCTGCAAGGTACCACCTCCCTTAGAACCCGGTTACTTGGAGCTCCTATGAGGGAGGGGGCTAAGGAGTGTGGGTCATAGCTTGGTGCAAGGGGGTCCCCTTTGCCCACCCTCGGTAACAGGGACAGATCCAAGGGACCTGGACTGCTTTGGACCAGTGGTAATGCCAGGATGTTTAGATTGATGGGCTGATGGGGAAACCAGAGGAGGCCTCTTGAAGCTGCCTTTCTTAGCAGGCACACCCCAGTACTTTCTGTGCTAATTGCAGGAATATTGGGAGAACCGACAGGATTATCAGGGGCTGACCCCTCCCCCATGTGACCACTCTGTACCACCATCATCCTGCATCTTCTGGGACCTGAGCTCAGGGTTAGGGGGCAGATGTGGGCTCTAGACCTTCTGTGATTTGGGTCTGGGGCAGACCCCTGGACCCAGGTCAGAGCCCTTCCCTGTGGCAGACCCAGATGTTAGCCCTCCCCCTGTGCCATGGCAGTGGTAGAGGTACCTGTGCCAGCTCTCACCACTTCTGGCTCTCTGCCAGGCCAGGTCTCAATTCTGCATTCCAGGTGCAGACCTGGCTTGGCTCTCTGTATAAGGCCTGGGGTCAGGCTCGTGCTAGCTGTTGGCCAACCCTTGAGGCTGGGTGCCATGACCCCATTTCCTGGCCCGTGCCATGGTGGGCAGGTGCTCCCCACCTGGCAAAGCTGCCCAGATGATTCTGCCTGAGGCGAGGAAGACTGGCCTGACCTGTCGGAGGAGCCAGCCCTACCCTCTGTGACTTCCTGCCCCACATCCCGAGCACCTGAGTCAGTGGGCCGGCGCTGAGGCTGATGGGGCGAGGATGAGGGGAGGCCAGGTCAAACCTCTTCAGGTTGGTTTAGAACCCAGGTGAGCCAGTGATACTGTGGTGGAACCCACAGCTCCAGGCCCCAGTTCCACCAAGGCAGCAGTGGGGCAGCAGGAGACCCCCCAGCCAACTTGCCTTTAGACTCTGTCCTGAGCCCATCGGTTCTTGTTTCCACTTCTCCCACCCATCTTTACATGGGGATCTCTGCTCAGCGCACATCTGATCTCCTCCCTCTTCACTTATGAAGTACCATCAGCTTGTCGTTGCTTGTCCGATGGAGGGAGGCAGAACTCCCCTCTGATGCACCAGACCCTGCCCTGTCTTGCCTCTCCCCCCTCTATCCTGAGCCTTAGCCTTCACCCTCACTGCCCAAGCCACCAGCCACTTTGTCCTCCTTGTTCCTCAAACAAGCCAGTGCATGCTGCTCTTTCTGCCCCAAACTCTCTCCCGTGGATGTGGTTGATTCTTCCTTCACCTTGGGGTCATAGGGAATATCCCCTCCCCTGTGGCCAGCCAAAGTCAGACCGCTCTGCCCCCTGCCGTGTGTCCTCAAGAGAACTTTCCCTGTTTATCTGTGGGACTGTCTGCCTCTCATACCAGGTTGGGAGCTTCTTGAGGTCAGAGGTGGAGTCTGTTTTACTCACCTCCAGTCAGACATGCAGGCGAGCTGAGGGCTTGTCACAGACCAGATTGCCAAAGGAATGAATGATTGAGAATGAATGAGTGAATGAATGAAAGCCCTGCTAGAGCTGCTGACAGGACCTGTGTCTGGCCCCTCTGGAGCCAGCGTCAGTGTGGGGGGAGCACCCCAGGCCACACACCCACTATGTCCTTCCCACCTTTCCCTTCCCACAAGGCAGGCAGTGGTCAGACCAGGTCAAGAAGGGCAGTTCTGAGCCCAGCTCACCCGGCCTGACCTGCGGTAATTAGAGGCTGTGTTACTCACAGGTGACCAGCCCAGGGCCCTTCAGGAAGCTGTGGAGACACCCAGGGCCTCACCCAGCTTTCCAGCCCACTCTGTGGCTCCCAGCAGGGTGGGTGGAGGTGGGCAGCTGGCCAGGAGGGGTAGATGGGCAGGGGAGGAGGGGGCTGGGCCCTTTGTTGCCTGGGTGAGGGATAGAGGCAGCTGCCACAGCTGGGTGACCTCTGACCACTGGGACCACAGTGAGGGCGGCATTCTGTGTAGGGAAAGGTGTTGAGCTGAGGGTCCAGGCCCGCAGGTCCCCAGGAACATGAGACCAAGACCAGGAACAAGATACAAATGGATGAAAGCACCTATCAGAGTTCTCCTGGGCCCCATCTCCCTGAGAACCCGGGCTGGAAGGCAGGACTCACAGGGTGTGGGGGGGGGGGGCTGCAGAGGGGCCTCTGCAGGGCCTGAGGAGGGGCGTCATAAACCCCTGATCTGCAACAGACCATTGGCCAAGATGAGATGGGCACAGAGCGTGCCCTCCATGTTCCCGGCCACCTACCTGCCCCAGGCCTCGCCTTGGGAATGGGAGACTGACAACAGGAAGGCAGGGAAGCTGGCAGAAAAGGAGGTGCTGCTCCAGCCCCTGCTCAGGCTTGGGCACGGGGTCAAGGTCAGTGCCAGGGTGGGGAGTCTGAGTCTCTTAAGATGTCATCAAGGCTCCAGGGGCCTGGGATGACTGAGGCACCCAAACCTTAGTGCAGACCTGGAGCACCCACCTGACTGCCCTGGGTAGGGATGGAGGGAACCCCTGGCTTCAGCAGCCCCTCACCTGCCCTGGTAATGCTGGCCTGATGTCTAGGCTGGCCAAGGTGGGACCAGGGACAGATCATATGTGGGGTCAGCCTGGATGGAGATTGGGGCTGAGGTACAGAAAGAGGGCATGGCTCCCGTGCCCAGGGCCTGGCACAAGTCCTGAGCAAAACAAGTGGGCAAAGAAAGGCTGGGATGTGGAGATGTGCTTGGTGTGTTGGTCGCACAGGGAGAGGAGGCAGACGGTCCCTGGGGATCAGGCTGGATGTAGCTGCAGGGGCCACATCGCTCCTGGCCACTGTGGTGCTTGGCCTGAGCTCCTGTCTGGAGTCATAAGGCTCATAGACCTCATACTGCCCCTCGCCCACAGGTGGCTGGCCCCACCCGCCAACCAGTTCTCTCTCCCCCAGGCCTCTGATGCCGCTGCTAGACCCGGACTCCGGGCTCCTGGTCCTGGCAGGAACGGTGAGTGAGAAGCTGAAGCTCCCACCCGTGTCGGCCCCCTGGGGGCCTGGGCCTGACCTTTGACCTAAGCAGCCAGCTGGGAGAGTGGCGAGTGCAGGATGCTACCTCCCCAGAAAGGAGGAGCTAGAACAGTGCTGCCCAGGCTCCACCGCTGTCAGGCTGAGCGGCCCCCCCCCTCCTCCAGGGGCTCCACATATCCGGCCCTCTGCGTCTTCGTCAATGAACATCAGCTTCATGAGGACAGGCTGAGAATAGAGCAGTGTTAGCACACAGTAGGCACTCTGTAAACATTGAGTGTACACCCCCAGTGCTCACTCCATACGTGCTGATGACAAACAGGTGAGGTAAAGTCTCCGCGGTCTCAGCTCAGTGCCCAGCACATGTGGGTGCTCAGTCGATGTCTGCCATGCTCCTGTGGCCAGGTCCTTGGAGAGGAATGGGCGAGCCAGTGCTGGACCTAGGGCTGCCCCAGGCCACCGGGGTATGATCAGCAAAGGCGCTCAGACTGGGCTCCTTTCAGGGTGAGAGTCAGCTGTACTGCTACGAGGTGAACCCCCAACAGCCGGCACTAAGCCCAGGTAGGCCTTGTCCTTGCCCCTCCCTTCCCCTCCCCCCTCCCTC
>NW_017731665.1:595959-634867 GCF_001890085.2 Hipposideros armiger | reverse complement strand
TCCCTCCCCCGCCCACCCTGACTCTCCTCCCCTGGTGTCCACAACAGTGACCCAGTGCCTCTTGGAGAGTGTGCTGCGGGGAGCTGCCCTTGTGCCCCGGAGGGCACTGGCTGTCATGGGCTGCGAGGTGCTCCGAGTCCTTCAACTGAGTGACACAGCCATCCTGCCCATCAGCTACCATGTGCCCCGAAAGGTGAGGGGGGCCTGGGTGAGGGGCTGGGAGGGCTTGGAGGATTCATGCCTCATCAGACCTGTGCCTGTCTGTCACCAGGCTGTGGAGTTCCACGAGGACCTGTTCCCGGACACAGCAGGCTGCGTGCCTTCCTCTGAACCCCACGCCTGGTGGTCTGGGAGCAACCAGCAGGTAGGGCCGAGGCCTGCCTGGCCACTCTTGGCCTCATCAGCCCCTGCAAGCCCTCCTGGCAACAGCCCCATTCAGGGTCCCACAGTCCAGCTGTGCACTAACTCAGCTGCCCTGTGTTCCTTATCCCTACCTACCGGCCTCTCCCCACAGGTGCAGAAGGTCAGCCTAAACCCAGCTCGCCGGCCACACCCCAGCTTCACTTCATGCCTGGTGCCCCCTGTGGAGCCCTCCCCTGACCTGGCTCAGCCTGAGGAGCCACCTGTCGGAGACGAAGAGCCCAGTGTGAGTGCCAGGGCTGCCCGATTCTCGACGCCACAGTGGGAGCTCCAATGGTCTTTTGAACCTCTTCTAGCTATCAAGCATAACAGACAAAGAAATGCATGAAGCATAAGTAAAGAACCTTAGTGTTCTCTAAATTGAACACTTAGTAGAAAGTGACACTGTCACAGACCATTTAGGTTTCTGGCTTGTCTTGAAATACTGGCAGGTCTTAACCACCCTGGGCCTGCCCTCTCACAAATGCTGGGAGCCAGCAGTTGCCACCTGGTCTAAAGTTCACCTCACCCCCATGTCACCCCCTGCCCCTATCAGCCCCTGTGATTATGCCCCTTCCACCCATCCCAGAGCCAGGGCTTCATGCCCAGCCCGTGTCCCGCAGCCTGGGTGGAGGGTCCAGGGTGATGACTCCAGGGTCCCCTCGCTTGGACCAACATGCCCAGGGGCTTGTGGCTGACCCCGGGTGCTTCTCCCCCAGGAGGGCTTCTCTTCCCCTCCCAGCTCGCTGATCTCACCTTCCACGCCCTCCAGCCTGGGGCCCTCGCTCTCCAGCACCAGTGGCATCGGCACCAGCCCCAGCCAGAGGTCGCTGCAGAGCCTACTGGGTAAGTGCGTCAGTGGGAGCCAACTCTTGCACCCCTACGGCAGCCATCTTTCTCTGTACCCCAGCCCTGCCTCCCCTCCTAGTGAGTCACATGTCCTGTGGGATGAACTCAGTCTCAACTGGATGTGCCCTGGAGCCCTGGAGCCCTGGGCTTCCACCAAGACACCTCAAGTTTCATTCCCAGGCGCCTTTCTAGGACCAGCAGAGGTCTGGGCCTGGGCACACGCCCTGCGCAATCCTGCAGGACTCAGGGCTGGCCTGGGGTCCTGCAGACAGCGCAGGGCGGGCAGGGCATACTTATGAGGCTCCGTGTTCCTGCCACCCCAGGCCCCAGTTCCAAGTTCCGTCATGCTCAGGGCACCATCCTGCACCGAGACCGCCACATCACCAACCTCAAGGGGCTCAACCTCACCACGCCCGGTGAGAGCGACGGCTTCTGTGCCAACCGACTGCGTGTGGCCTTACCCCTGCTCAGCAGCGGTGGGCAGGTGGCTGTGCTCGAGGTGAGGGTCCCACCCCACCACGGCTGTCCCCAAGTTCCTGCAGGACGCTAAGGGCATTGGGTATCCACATTCTCTGAGCACAAACCATGTGCCAGGCACCCGCCCAGTGTCCCCTTTAATCCTCCCAGCTGCCCCATGTGGGGTTGCTACTCTTATCCCCATTTTACAGATGAGAGCGGTGAGGCACAGAGAGGTTTAGTGACCTGCTGGGTCACACAGCTGTGTAAGTGATGGAACTGGGGATTCAAACCCGGACCACCCGAGTCCCAAGCCTGAGCTCTTTGCACCACTCCACGCTGCCCCCCATCTCACTTTATGGGGCCTCACAGTTGGCACTTAGGGCTCAGAGCACAAGGTGGTTGAGGCAGAGAGCTTGGGCCACCCAGTGTACAGAGGGTGGGGGGCCCAGGCATGCAGCTTGCCCTGCAACCCTGCCTATTACTGACGGGCCTTGGGGTGGGGGCACTTCCCACAGCTGCAGAAGCCCGGCCGCCTGCCTGACACAGCGCTGCCCACACTGCAGAACGGGACAGCCGTGACTGACCTTGCCTGGGACCCCTTTGACCCCCACCGCCTTGCTGTGGGTAAGGAGGCTGGGTACTGGGCTTGAGGGAGGGTCCCTAGTCCTGAATGGGGGTAGGGAGAACCTGGAAATCGGGCCCAGCGGTGACGAGCCTGCGCTCTCTGCAGCCGGCGAGGACGCCAGGATCCGATTGTGGCGGGTGCCCCCAGAGGGCCTGGAGGAGGTGCTCACCACGCCCGAGGCTGTGCTCACAGGTCAGGTGGGCCCTGGTGGGGGCCCTGGGGCGGGCAGTGGCTCCTGAGGGGCTCAGCGTCACCCAATACCTTGCCCCCAGGCCATACAGAGAAGATCTACTCTCTCCGCTTCCACCCGCTGGCAGCTGATGTGCTGGCCTCCTCTTCCTATGACCTTACCATTCGGATCTGGGACCTACAGGCTGGAGTCGAGCGGCTGAGGCTGCAGGGCCACCGGGACCAGGTAGGACAGCTAAGGGGGCAGGTGCCCGGCCACAGGGCAAGGAGCCACCTCTTACCTCCCCATTTGCCCCCAGATCTTTGGCCTGGCCTGGAATCCCAACGGGCAGCAGTTGGCCACTGTCTGCAAGGATGGACGCTTGCGGGTCTATGAGCCCCGGAGTGACCCTAAACCCCTTCAGGTGAGCAAGATGGGATGGGTGCAGCCCTCAGACCCAGTGGGGGGCCTGGCTGGGCCTCATTTGCTGTATCCCAACAGGAAGGCCCAGGGCCCGAGGGGGCCCGTGGAGCCCGCATTGTCTGGGTGTGTGATGGTCAGTGTCTGCTGGTGACTGGCTTTGACAGGTGAGGACTCAGGGACCACCATTCCCACCCTGAGACTTCAGGTGTCACCTGTGTCCCCCTTCCCCAGACATACACCTGTCAGGCATGGTCCCCACCCTTCACTGGATGGATGGATGGATGGATGGATGGATGGGAAGGAGGGAGGTGAGGAGGGAGAATAAATCATCTGGGGGCCCAGAGAGATGACAGGCGGGCCTGTTGCAAGGAGCTCATGCCTGGTGGGGACCAGGTGAAGTGCACGAAACACAGAAGCAAGGGTTTGGCACTTTGGAAGAGGGATCAGAGAGGGCCTCCTAAGGGAGGTGTCATCTGAACTGGGCCATGAAAGGGCTAGTAACTAGAGGGCATGAAGTGTGGGTGGAAAAGCCAGGAAGCTGACCAGACTGGCTGGAGCAGAGGGCAGGAAGCAGATCAAAGGGAGAAAAGTCCAGACTTAGTGGGCCACAGTGGCCCCGGGACAGGTGCTGGGGCCAGGACTATGCTGAGGAGCGTTGGCGTGTGGGCAGTAGTCAAGTAGGAGGGGCCGAGGCAGGGCAGCAGGTTAGGACGCTGTTCTCAGGGCTGGACCAGAAACAAGGATGGGCAGAGGCCTCTCTTCTGTCCCTGAGGCCCTCAGGCCCCCAGCCTGGCAACAGGATCAGGGTCCTTGCTGGACTCCTTGCCCTGCCCCAGGCCCCTCCAGCTCTACGGACTTACCCCTGACCCCCTTGCAGCCGAAGTGAACGCCAGCTACTCCTGTACTCATCGAAGGCCCTGGCCGGTGGCCCCCTGGCAGTGCTGGGGCTGGACGTGGCTCCTTCTACCCTGTTGCCCAGCTATGACCCGGATACTGGCCTGGTGCTACTGACAGGCAAGGTGCGCTGGGGTGCTGGGGTGCACAGGTCTGGGTGGCGGGCAGGTGAGAGAGAAGGTTGGGGGAAGGCAGCTTTAGCTGGCCACCTCACTCGCCACCCATCCACCCCTGCCAGGGCGACACCCGTGTGTTCCTGTATGAGCTGCTCCCCGAGGCCCCTTTCTTCCTGGAATGCAATAGCTTCACGTCACCTGACCCCCACAAGGTGAGCCCTTTTACTCCCCAATCGCCTTCCTTAGGTGGGACCACAGGGCTTCCCCGCCCTCTTGTGGTCATGTGGGGAAATGCAGAGGCCTGTGAGGTCAGTGGGTCACTGGGCTGGGTGTGCCCCGCAGTTCCCTGGAGCTGGTTGTTAAACTCAACCATTATTATTAAAAGTTAAATTATGTCAAGTTAAGTTATATGAACCTACAAATAAATTATATTACAAACTAAGGCAGTAAATACTCAATTTATCATTTCCTAATTCTTTTACCTGGTTTTACTATCATTCACACCATTGAGGTTATTTACATCTGGCAGATCTGTTGGATGGAAATACCACATGATGACATGTATTGCACATACCTTCCTACATCTGCACGCAACAAGTCAGTGAAATCAGCCATGGTGGCAGTTTTTACACCACAGGCAAATACTACAAATCAGGGCGTTTTTCCTCTGGAGAGCCAATTGTTAAACATGTGCCAGCACACCGCTGTCCAGGGATGGGCCTTGGGCCTGGTGGTCCTGAGTGAGGGGGTGCTGGCACTCTGAGGGCCCAGGTGCCCAGCTCTAAGCTCCCAGCTCTAAGCTCCCACCCGAACACAACTCCCCTGCCCCCTCAGGGCTTCGTCCTCCTGCCCAAGACCGAGTGTGACGTGTGTGAAGTGGAGTTTGCCCGCTGCCTGCGGCTTCGCCAGAGCTCCCTGGAGCCTGTCGCCTTCCGGCTGCCCCGAGTCAGGGTGAGGTTGAGGGCCCAGCACGCCAACATCCAGCCCCTGTTAGGGGCTTTGGGGCCTGATTGAACCTGTCCCAAAACCTCCCCCTTCACTGCTCTTTGGGGTACCTGTCCCCTTACTCTGCTGAGATTCTAAAACTCATGGAAACTCCAGATTGGGCACTGGGTCTTGCCATACCCCCCTCCCAACTGATGCCAGTGTGCCCAGGGCCGCTGGTGAGTGCCTCAGGGCAGCCCCTTCTTCCTCCCTGCAGAAAGAGTTCTTCCAGGATGATGTATTCCCAGACACGGCCGTGAACTGGGAGCCGGTGCTCAGTGCCAAGGCCTGGCTGGGAGGGGCTAACGGGCAGCCCCGGCTTCTCAGCCTGCAGCCCCCTGGCATGACCCCAGGTAAGATGAGGGGCTGGGGAAGTGTAGGAAGCAGAGGTTGATGGGGGTTGGAGAAAGGAGCAGAAGGCCCAAGTCAGATGAGGTGCCGAAACCTCTAGTGCTTCCAAAGACCAGAGATCTGAGCCTCTAGAGCACAGGGTCCAAGGTCTGTGTTTCCATCACAAGTCCCCACCCCCAACACACATATGTGCGCACTCATGCACTCATGTACTCATGCATGCACACAGCCTGGGGACCAGGGTAGGCCTTGAAAACAGAGGGTTGACTTGCTGTTAATGCCACCTCTAGGGTCTCTGCCATGGAATCCCCTAGGTGACTGATTTCAAAGGGCTGGGCAAGGAGCCCCTATGGAGGGGACTCTGTTGCCTGATGCTTGTCCCTATCCTGCCCTAGTGAGTCAAGCCCCCCGTGAAGCCCCTGCCCGGCGGGCCCCATCCTCAGCGATCTACCTGGAAGAGAAGTCAGACCAACAGAAGAAGGAAGAGGTAGGCACGGAAGAGGATTGGCCATGGGGAGGGCATGGGGTCCCCTTAGTTGTAGTTGCCCTTCACTTCTTTAGCCTGACCCAGATTGGGACAGGAGCTAGTGTCTCACTCCTCTCAGTTGGAGAACTTGATGGGGAGACCTTCCAGAGCCCTGAAGCTGACTGCTGCCACTGATGGGGTATGGGGCGCAGGGCTCAGAAGCCAGAGAAGGGCAGAGAGAGGCCCTGCCATGGCCTGGCCCTCCCCAACCAGAGCCAGAGGTTTTGGACCCAAGTGCGAATGGGAACCTGGTGCACACTTGAGCGTCTGACGCAATGTGCGGAGACGACTGCACTGTGATTCCAGCGCTGCATGTTACATGTCTGTCTCTGGCTCCCTTGTCTCTATAGAGGTGTGTTTTTCAATGAAAACTATCACCGTTGTCAGGGCTTTAATGAAAATGGCTCTTCCACCACCTTGATGGGGTTCAAACTGGGATCTGATTTTCTTGGGGTCAGAGGTCCTATTCCCTTCCTACCTCTTGTCATGTCCACTCTCCCAGCTGCTGAATGCCATGGTGGCAAAGCTGGGGAACCGGGAGGACCCTCTCCCCCAGGACTCCTTCGAAGGTGTGGACGAGGACGAGTGGGTGAGTGGACGAGTGGGCCGCCCGGCATCCCATCCTTCCCTTACTCATCCCTGCAGCCATCTCCCTTCCCACTTCCTCTCAACTCACTCCCACTTCTTGGTTTATCTCCCCAGGACTAGCCTGCCCACCAGCCACCTCCAGCTTCACTTGCCACTGCCACTTCCTAGAACCACCTGGTGCCCCTGCACACCTCATATCTTCCACTCAAACTGGAAGGCACCTCTTGGCCCTGACACACCTCATCTAAGACACCTGGGCTTCCTTTGGGCCTTGGTGACTTCCATGCTCTCTGGGCCCTGCTACAACACTTGTGGATTGTCTGCACCTCTGCTTTCTCTGGGACCACCCGCTTCTCCCAGCTGCTTGCTAGCATGTGGAGCCAGGAGCATGCGGGTGGGATAAGGGTGGAGGATCAGTAGCATGTTCCTGGGCAGGCCCTGGGCTCCCTGCCTCCTTCCTCCGGCCTGGGCTGGTCCCAGCCTGGGCTGCTTTTGCCCAGCACCTTCAGTTATCACATGCCACCTCATCTTGCCTGCTGCCCCAATTCCAGTCAAGGGCCTTGGGGGCTGGCCCTCTGCCAGGCTCTTTGGAGCAGCGCCAGCCTCAGGGGCCTGGGACCAGTCACTCTGCTCCCCAGGCTTGAAGCCAGGAGAAGGGGGCATCACATGCTGATGGCCCGATTAAGGGGCTGTGAGCCCCACAGGGACTGGCCTGCATATGCCTGGGATATTTTCAGCAATTAAACTTTTCTAAGCTGGCCACCTCTTGTGCTGCTGTGGTCTCTGCGATGGCTGGGGGGGGGGGAAGGGGACAGAAGTATAGGTGAGGGTGGTTTGGCCCTGGGCTCACTCTGGTCCCAGGCCCACTTGGTTCCTGAGGCCTTTTCAGCTGCATGCTCCTTGGAGTTCATTCATTCATCCAACACATAGGTACCCAGAAGTGCTCTGGGTGGTAGATACTATAATGAACAGGAGATACAAGGCCTCTCAAGATGCTTCTTATAGTCTTATTATGCAGGGGAGCCGACCTTGTGCAAGTAAGCAAATAGTGTGGAGAGATCTGTGAAGAAGATAAATTATGTGGAAGGAAGCAGGAGGAAGCAGGGTGTTCAGGGTCTGAGAAGGTGACATTTAAGCCGAGAACTAAGATCTGAAGGCCGAGAAACCACAGAGAGAGCCTTGAGAATGCTTCAGACAAAAAGGAGGACAGCCTGGGCGCTGAGGGAAGAAAGAACTCGCAAAGTTAGAGGAAAGGAAAGAAGGGCAGTGGTCCAGAACATAGCACAAGGCATCCTGACTTTCATTCATTCAGCAAACATTTGGTGAGTGCCTTCCCATGTGCTGACATCCAAGAATGGGGAAAAGATAAAAGGAATTCACCAGGAATCCATATTCTAGTGGAAGAGAACAGATTATAAGCAATAAACATAAAAATAAATGTATGATATAATATGGTAGGTGATAAGAACTTTGGGGGGAAAAAAATAGAGGGGATTAAGAATGGAGGTTTAAGCCAGACATAAAAGGCCACATATAGTATGATTCCATTTGCATGAAACTTTCACAACAGACAAATCCATAGAGACAGAATGTAGATTAATGGTTGCCAGGGGTAGTGGACAATGGACAGTGACTGCTAATGGGGAGAGTTTTTTTAGGTGGTGGTGAAAATGTTCTGGAACTAGTGATGGTTGCACAGCTCTGTTAATATACTGAAAAGCACTGAATTGTACACTTCAAAAGGGTGAATTGTATGATGTGTGAATTAAACCTCAAGCCATTATGTAAAAAACATTAAGGGGCTGGCCAAGTGGCACGTTGAGTAAGAGCTGGCTTGGGACGCCAGCTCTGAGCAGCAGGGCCCCAGTTCGGATCCCACATGAGGACCAGTGACAGTGCCCTCTACAGCTAAGATGGTGAACAATTGCTCAACCTGGAGCTGGGCTGCTGTGAGTCGCTGGGGACGGTGTAGGGTGCAGCCCCGGCTGCAATGGGCTGCCATAAGCTACTGTGAGTGGCCGACAGCCAGCGTGAGCTGCCAAGAGCCGCCAGCTGTCCAGAGGCCAGCGACCGATCTGCCTCACCCGGGAAGAGCACAATGATCACAATACCAACATGGGCCAGTGAAGCAACGTCCTCCACAACTAGACTGAAGAACAAAAAGGACAGTGACTTGTCTGTTCCCCTTCCCCAATTCCCCAATAAAATCTTAAAAATAATTAATTAATTAATTAATTAAAAAAACATTAAGAATGGAGGGCACGTTGCAGCGTTGGTAGGGGGTCAGGGCGGGTCTCATGGAGAAGGTGACATTTGAGCAAGGACTTGAAGGAGGCGGGAATAGGCCCTCCTTCCCAGTAGAAGGTACCTGAAATGCAGCCTATTTTGCAGTTTTCTATTTTCTTAAACATTTGTGAGAATTTGACATCTTACTCCTTATTATGTTGGTGAGGTGTTGTGTGTTTATTGCATATCTTTTATTCCCACATATTTTGGCAAAATCAAGGGAAGCAATTGCCCCACATCTGACGGAACTATGCTGCTCCTAGCGCACCAGGCTAAGCGCGAGGACCACAGGGTGTCCTGGGACCAGCCCCGGGTTATCATACAAGCGGGAACCCGTGGCAAGACCCGCCCTAACTCCGCCCATGTCGCGTACGTCACCAAAGACCGCCCCTCTGGAACGGGGATTTGCGCATGCCCGGCGCGGAGTTGCACACGCGCTCTCCGCAGCCTCCCCTGACCTTTGACCTGCCGGCCGCCCTTGAACCGGGGCCGCGGTACCAGGAAGCTGGAGCTCGCGCCCCCCAGGCAGAGCGGCAGTCATGGTGAGTCCTGAGCTGGGGCGCTGCTGGGGGAAGGAGCGGCCGTTTCGGGGCTGGGGCTGGGGCGGCGAGCTCCGGCCGGGTTGCGGGCACCACATGTTCCCTGCCGGGCCAGGGGCGTTCCACTTGGGGGACCTAGGCAGACACTGGCGGTCTCGGGACCTGGGAGAGCCGACTGGCTGGAAGGCAGGGCGAGCCTGGCCGGCTCGAAAATGCCCAGCAGATGCGGTCGCCGTGTGAGTGCCCATGTGGGAGCAGCCTGAGGTGGAGGCTAGCCCAGCCCCCGAACCCCTGCTCTGTCCCGGAGCTAGTTGATGGTGTCACTCTATTGTTGTCCCCATTTGAAAGCTGGCGAAACGGGCTCCGAGACTGGCAGAACTGGCTGGGTCTTGAACGAGGCCCCATGATGCCAAACACAAGCGTTTCTGCGGTCCTGTTGGCACCTAGAGCCAGTCCACACACCTGGGCCACACTGGCTGCGTCAGGTCACCTCGGGACCCTTTAAGAATGCAGGGTCCTGAGCTCTACCGCCAGAGGTTCTGTATGTGTAGGTTCCCCAAGTGGTTGACGCAGGTTTTGGGGAGTCACTTCTTAACTCGCAGTGATAAAGATAACAAGATCTTTTAAGTGCCATTCCCTGAGCTGAGGCTTTATGTAGATTTTCATTTAATTCTTATGACGTTGGTGCTCTCACTGTCCCCATTGTACAGATAAGGTACCTTAAATTCTGAGAGTTGAACGACTCCAGGGTCACTCATCCTACAAGTGTCAGAGACAGGTTTTGAGGCCAGCTTCTTCTGTGTCGCGAGACTCGACGTTTTTCTCCACATTATTCCTGCCTTATCATAGTCACTGCCATGTGATGAGGTCCTACGATGAACGAGCCTTTCTGAACTGGGCCCTTCACACACATTCCTGCATGTAACTTTGAGTCCCCCTCAAGGGCTGAGTAAAATGTGGCTCTGGAGAAGTTTATATCCTAAAGGCGAAGGCAGGCTGGTCTGTAAATTAAGACAATATGACAATATATTAATAAGAAAAGAAAGACAGTACTATGGGAAGGTAGAAATGGAAGGAGCCTGGGAAGGTTTCCCTGGGGTGGGGAGTGAAACTAAGTCTTGAAGGATGTTGAGCTTTGACAGAATATCGAGTAGGAGGGAGGATGTTAATCAGTATGGAGTTTTTCTGGGAGATGATGAAAATGTCCTGGAACTAGTGGTAATGGTTGCACAGATCTGTAAATATCCTAGAAAGCATTCAGTTGTGCACTTAGAAGAGTGACTAATGTGGTGTTTGAATTCAGAGCTGTAGAGATATCGGGTAAAAGAGTAGGAGAGCTGATCTAGGAGTAGATGGAGAGAGGTGAGAGGAGAAGAAACCAGAGAAGCCATTCGTAGCCAGACAGCGCTGGGAACTGAATTTTGCAGGGGGTGGTGATGGAGAATTGAATCGTCAGGGGATGGCTAGACCCCTCCTTTAGCAGAGGGAGTGGAAGGCATTTGGAAAAACCCTGTCTTGGGGCTTAGAGATTATGAGACTTTAGTTTGGCCATAGCAGAGCTGATGGCAACTTGGTTAAGTGTCACATGCATGCCAGTATTTATCAGGCATCTGCTGCACCGGCCATAGTCTGGGCCTGTGTGCAACTATGGCAACTATGACAGTTGTGGTCCTGGCCTCCCTCCTACCTGGTTGTAATGCTAGAGCTGTTTGCAGGGGCCTGAGTGAACAGAGCCCCCTTCCTATCTCTCAGTGCATCCCTGAGAAGCGGGCGAGTCTCAGTGGCTGTCTGTCCACCAAGCTGAGGACCTGGAACTGTGCCTTGAAGGAAGCATTGCACATCAGTCTGTCTGAATGCCAGGTTACCTTCTGGATGCTCTCAACGTGGGATAAATCACATTACTGAGTGCTCTGGTCCCCTCACACCATCTGTGGTCCTTTGCCCCAGCTGCGGGGCCTTGGTCCTCCTGCATTGGGCCACAATGCTCCCTGGATGAGAAAGCATGTGTCATCCACGGTGGGTACCAGGCTTGGAGTCCTGTGGCTCTGACCTCAGCTTGGCCTGAAGTTGGACGCTGTGTCAGCCAGTTGCTCTGGTTCAGGGTCTTTAGGTCCGAGTTGCAGTCCGTGGACTAGAGGATGCTTTAGGGCTTTCTGGGAGAGACCTCAGCCAGTGGTTGTCTTTATCACCTGTGGTAGCTGTAGCTGGCAGAGTGCTGCACCCCATGAATCCTCAGCTCTGAACGTAGTTGACCCACAGCTGTTGCTCAGCAGGCATCTGGGTACTGAATAGGTAGATGAGAGGCTCGGCTGCACCCCTGATCTCTCGAGTCTAGACCAATACTAAATAGAATCTGTTGCAGAAGCAAAGGCAACCCTTGAGCTGCTCTGGACCTGCCATTTTTGGTCTGTCCACTTGGTCTTAACATGCATTGCCTCCTGAGGGCTTTACAGCCCTCCCGTGAAGAAGGCGTTATTCTCCCCATTTTGCAAATAAGAAAACTGAAGTCCCAAGAGATTGGGTAATCTGCAAGGGTCACATAGCTCACAAGAGGCAAAGCTGGAATTCCAAGTTATGTCAGCCCGGTTCTAAAGCAGCATGCTCACTCACTCACACTGCTTCTGTGCTCCCTGGGAATGTGGCCAGCTTTTTGCAGCCTTCTCCCCTGAGAAATCAGAATCTGTCAAATGAGCAGCTGTATTGGGAGCAGCTTTGTTACTCCATGGTGCCATTGTCAAGTTTTGTGAAACAAAGAATAGTAATAAATGGAAACCAACATATATTGTGTACCTACTGTGTTATCAGGCTCTGTGCCAGGCACTTTATGAACATTACCTCATTTAATCCCCATGGAAGCCCCATTGTTGGTAAGGAAACTGAGGCTTGGAGGTTGAGGACTTGTCTAGGGCACACAGCTGGGATTTGCACACAGGTGATCCCAAAGCGTCCCTGTGTAACCACCACACCGCTCCCCTGGGAGATGGCTCTCTCAGGAACCTTGTTAGCCTCAATCGTCCGACCAGGCAGCTCCTTTGGCTGGCCAGAGTGGCCTCTGAAACTTTGCAGGCCAGCCCAGCCTTCCCTGCAGCCATGGAGCCCTGGCAGCTGGAACCCTGAGGCCATCATGCCACTTTGGTTAGGGGAGCTGCCCAGTTACAGGCTCATTCTTAACATTCATTATTTAGCAACAGTCACCGCTCTGGGCAGAGAAGTAAACCGGTGAGTACAAGGTTGCTGCAGAGAAAGGGGTGGTCTGAGGCCTGAAGGTGTGCCAGGTTGAGGAAACCCTGTGAGATCACATAGTGTGACTTGTCAGCCTTTGTCGCTCAGACAGGACCCATAATCCATCTCAGAGCCTCCTGTCCCACTTGAGAGTGGCTTTAGGTGGCGTGGAGAGGTCAGGTGAGGCTTCCCAATCAGCAGTGTGTGCGTTATTTGTCTTGACACTTGCAAGGCAGCTGGCTGCAGCCCAGCCCCTCCCTTTGATCACAGGAGTCTACACTGAGCTTTGTTTTCTGGTGTGAAATACGGGGCTTATGAAATTTCCACCCACTTGTGAAATCCAAACCCTCTTCCATTTATTAATTCCCGCTAATGGTCCAGAATCATGTCCTGCCCCACCCGTTAGTGAAGGGCAGGTTCACTGGAGGCCGAACAGGCCAACTCTGGAGTCTGGATTCCATTGGAATCTGAACAAGCCCTTCTTTGGCCTCTGGGTTGAGTCCTCGCTCCTTGCCAGGTTGCTCTGTCACCCTCCCTGCAGAACCCAGGGTCCTGTGTGAGGTGGGCAGCCTAGGGACGCCAGGGCTGACAGCACTGGCTTTGGGCTCCCTGCCCACCTCCCCCAGAGTACTAGCTGTGTGTCCCCGGGCTGGTCACTAAACCCCTCTGTGTGTCAGTGTTTTGAATTGTTGGGATTAAATGGCACAACCAATAGAATGTGTTTGGCACGGTGCCTGGCACCCAGTTCAGTCAGTACTTGTTGACTGATAGGAAATCTAATGACAGAAAAGTACAAAGGAAAATCACTTGGCTGTGCCCCATGAGCAGTGTCGGCCCGCGGTGAGCATTCTCCCAGGCGTCCTCTATGCACTCATGTTTGTACCATCTCACACACATAGGGTCATTTTCACATGTGCTGGCTATCTGTGATCTCTCTTCCCAAATAAATAGGCCGCCTTCCTGGTCTGTAATAGAAGTCCGCTGGGCTCCTGGCTATGCCCGGGACATCCCTTATACTTTCCCCCAGTTTTGGCTCCCCCTGTTCCCTCTGCTTAGGAAACCTCAACATTCCCATCATAACCTGCCCTTCAACGGTTGAGTGGCGCATTGGTTAAGAGCTGGCTTGGGACGCCAGCTCTGAGCAGCAGCGCCCTGGTTCAGATCCCACATGAGAGCCAGTGACGCTGCGTCCTCTACAGCTAAGATGCTGAACAACAGCTCCACCTAGAGCTGGGCTGCCGTGAGTCGCCGGTGACGGTGTAGGCTGCAGTGGGCTGCCATAAACTACTGTGAGTGGCTGGCAGCCGGCATGAGCTGCCAAGAGCCATTGTGAGCGACTGCCCAGTGGCCGGCGACCAATCTGCCTCAGCCGGGAAGAGCGCAATGATAATGCCAGCATGGGCCAGTGAAGCGACGTCCTCCACAACTAGACTGAAGAACAAAAGGACAGCAACTTGTCTTTCCCCTCCCCAACTCCCCAATAAAATATTTTTAAAAAACCAAAAAAAACCCCAGCCTAGTAGAAATACCATCGTCTCGCAGCATCTCCATCTCATTCCTGGGTCTTCCTCCATTGCCTCTCCTCACCTCTGGTCACGGTTAACGAGACTTCCTGCTTGCTTCCCTGGTGCACTGAACCCCGCGCTGCAGCTGTGGAGGCTTTCCCTGCTAGGCCAGTGGGCGCGAGAGCTAGGAGGGCCAGGGCCGGTATATTTGTGGAGTCCGAGTGCTGCCTCTCAGTGAGTGAGTGAGTCAGTGCAGGAATACGTGACCAGCTCTCTCACCACTTGGTCCTTGGTACATTTGTCTAAATGCCTGCCTCGTGGGCTTCCACTCCTAGAAGGTGGAGAGTGTTTTGCTCTTTTGTTGTGTTGAATGGAACGCACTAGAATAGTGTTGGGAGAATTAGAATGGCTCCAGGTATCCCACCGGTAGAATGAAGGTTGGACCAGCTGATCTCAGAAGCACACCAAGTGCCCTGGTTGGCCCAGGGTGGCAAAGTGAATGGTAAGGCTGGAAAAGGCCCTTAGTTCGGGCTCTCAGGCCCTGGTATTATCCCTGAGGCCAGTGGCCTCTGTGCCCTGTAGCCACTTTGCCTTGGCTCCTGTCTGCCACTTCCAGCGGCCAAGGGAGAATCCTGTCTGCCTCTGGGAACTTGGTCAGGTTTGCCCCCTGACCTGCTGTCCCATGAGCACCCAGAGCAGCTTTTCTTTAGAGTACTTTGGGGGAAGTGGCCTGTGGCTGCTGCTCTGTACTTCATTACATCAATTCTCCAGAGGCCTTACGTCTCAGCAGCCATTTCCAGGGTCCCATCTCTGAGGGCCCTGAGAATGCAGCCTGCTAACCAGGTCCCTGCTTTGCCCCTAGGCCAAGTACCTGGCTCAGATCATTGTGATGGGGGCACAGGTGGTGGGCAGGGCCTTCGCCCGGGCCCTGCGGCAGGAGTTTGCAGGTAAGCGTTGTCCCTGTTTCCCCCTCATCTGGGAGCTCCTGCCCAGGTCACATTTTCCCCGTATGGTCCCTCACGCTGGGACTCTCTGTGGGCTGGAGTTCTGGCAGCTTGGGTGGCCTGGGGCACTTCCCATGTTGGGGAGGAGGGAGGCATCCCAAAAAAGGGAGACCTGGTTGACATGAGCATCCAGGCAGGAGTTGGCAAACTGGCCCACCTGGCCGTCTGTTTTTGTAGATAAAGTTTTATTTGGACATAGCCACACTTCGGGGTGCTTTCAAGGCAGTGTCCAGTAATTACTACACAGATTAATTGGCCTACAGAACCTAAACTATTTATTCTTTGATCCTTTAAGAGAAAGCGTACTGGTTTCTGAGTCTAGGGTCATTGAAAGAAAAGAGGTCACCCAAGGCAGCCTGCTTTGGTGGCCTGGATACCCAGGTGGCAGCTGGGTCTTGTCAAAGCTATTGCTGCCTCCCCTGCCCACAGCTTCGCCCTCTTTCCCTTTAGTAGCCTGAAGCTGCCCACCTTGCTATGTGCCCGGATGAGGGGTGAGAGAGAAGAGGGACAGGGTCATCTCGTTGTCTAGGCTGGAGACAGGACGACAGGATTGGTGACCAGACCCTGCCCCTGCTCTCCGGTGGGGCAGAGCTGTCCTCATTTCACTACCGCCCCCTCTCCCCAAACAAGAAACCCCTCTTGGCGAAGAGGTGCCCTCTAGCCACCTCTGTCCCTGCATCTTTTCTCCCATGCCACCTGGCATGGAAGGCCCAGGAGAGTTCTGGGCTGGTGAGGGCTAAGCACTAACTCATGTGTCCACGCAGCCAGCCGGGCAGCAGCTGATGCCCGGGGACGTGCTGGACACCAGTCTGCAGCCGCCTCCAACCTCTCCGGCCTCAGCCTCCAGGAGGCACAGCAGATTCTCAACATTTCCAAGCTGAGCCCCGAGGAGATCCAGAAGGTGAGGCCACCAGGCTGGCTCTGAGACAAGTGGACCAGAAGTAGGGGGCGGGGGGCGGGGTGGCGGGCAGCCTGGGGAAGAGTGAAGGAGGTCTGGCAGGTAGGGGCAGGGGCCCATGCTCTGGCTGCAACCAGCTAGGACTCTGACTTCTAGGAGCCATTGTTCATTGCTAGGATTTAGGCCCAAGGCAGGCAAGGGCAGAGGCATAGAGCGGTTGGTGGTAGCAGCCGAGCCCCTCCCTCCATGGGCACCTGTCCACCTCTCTGCCCCTTAGCAGTTGCAACAACTTCCTATGTCACTGTTCAGGCACATAGGGCAGAGGGGTTGAGCCCTTTCGCTTTCCTTCTTTGTCATCTCCTAGCTTCCCCTGCCTCTGTAACCCTGAGACCACACACCTCTCACCGTCTCCCCTCCTCTGCAGAACTACGAACACCTATTCAAGGTGAATGATAAATCTGTGGGCGGCTCCTTCTACCTGCAGTCAAAGGTGAGTGGTCTTTGATGCTGGGAGTAGGGGACAGGGCACTTTCCCTATCAGTTCAGAGCTTGGCAGGTAGAAAGGTAAGCGGGCCTTTCCCTTGTGCTCCAACTTAGGAAGGTCCCCCTAAACTGCCACTGCCTCTGGCTGCCTTAGCTGTCGGGCCATGTCAGCCTGGGCCCTGTGTCACCCTGGACAGAGGCCCTCCCAGCAGCCATGGCTTTGAGGAAACAGGACCTCTAGCTGAAGGATTGCTAGAAGCAGCTCTCAACTCCCACATTTCAGTCCGAGTGTTCCCTGGGCTTTGTCTCCCTGGAGTGCAGGCCCCCAGGTCACCCCTTCTACCCCAGGCACTAGACCTGCCCACTGCTCTCCAGGGACTCATAGCTGGAACTGGACATGGGAAGAGGCCATCCTGCGCAGGTCACCTTGCCTAGCTGTTTGTACAATAACTCCCTTCCCAGGTGGTCCGAGCGAAGGAGCGCCTTGAGGAAGAGCTCAGAATCCAGGCCCAGGAGGACAGAGAGAAAGAGCAGAGGCCTCAGACGTGACCACTGGGCTCCTCCCACCCCATCCTGCCCACCACCTCTAATTTATAGCTCAGTAATAAATGTCTTTTCCGCATTTTTCAGTTGTGCACATTCAGATTCCAGAAGGCAAACTGCTCTTCCTGCCAGCTGTGGGCTGAGCGTGGGGGGTGCGGGGAGGGTGAGTTTGGCGAGAAGCCAGCAGGCTGCCTGGCCCTGCCCACCCGTAGAGAGCTGGCCGCATACTGTCACGTACAGGATGCAGCCACTCCTGCTGTCACATTGCCAGTGACAAGCCCTCCTATAGCATCACTATCCTCAGGTCTACCCCTGCCCTTCCCACCGGAGCATGGAGCACCAGGCCCGAGCTGTCACAGGCTGCCTTTCCTGAGGTGGATTTGACTCTAGCATCTCAGTATTTGGGCAGAATGTTCCATCTGCAGCCAGCGAAGAGAAGCCTCTCATTGCAGCCCAAGGCCAGGGAACTGGGTCTCCCTAAGAGCTAAGCCACTCACCAAAGTCACAGCTGGTACTGGCAGAACAAGGACCTGACAGCCTGTCAGCTCTGTCTGGCATCCTGCGTTTCAGTTCCTAGCACTCCTGCTCTCAGCACCTGCCCCTTGCAGCTCCCGGCAGATTAAGCAGTGGGGGCACCCGCAGGGTCAGAAGCAAGTCCCAGAACAAGACCTCTGGGTGCTGCAGTCGGGGGTGGGTGACCCCAGGGCCAGAGCCAGGTACAGAGCAGTCCAAAGCGGTCTCATGTCAGGCGGTTTGGCTTCTGGCACGTCCAAGACAGAAACCATCTTTGCAACTCACTTTTATTGTTTCTTTATAAACTTCCTCTCACATGGAGGAATATATTGTTATAGTCATTAGCTTATCTCTTTTTTTAAACTCTATGCTAACAGCAATGGAGCCAAGAGGAGGAAAAACATAAGCTACAATAGAAAGGCACTTAGAACCTGTTAAAATACTGATATCCTGGAATGTGCAACAACAAACTGACGACAACACGTACACCGGCTCTCTCGAGCCTGGTCTATCACTGAGTCACATGCTGAGCTAATGTCACCTTCCAGTGCCCTGTTCCTCTGCTCCCTGGGCTCGAGTCTCAAACCCCTCACCCCACAACTGGGAACTTAAGGGTCTGGTGCCCTTAATGGGGGTGGAGGTGCCTGGGTCCTGGGTGGGGCCCGAAGAAAGAAGACCAGCTCCTTCCCGCTTTGCTCACAACCCCTTCGAGGGGCAGAACTAGCACTGCCGGGCCCTGTTAGGGCCGGGTCAGAGTGACCCCTCTGGGACAGAAGGGCAGTCCAGGAAAGGGAGGGGTCAGCAGAGCTGCTCGGAGGAACAGCAGGGAACCCTGGAACCCCAGGGCTGCTAAGGACTCCACTGCTGTCCCACAGCTCCCTTGTTCTATAGCCAGGAAAGGGCGGGCTTGCTCTAAGGCCAAGGGCAGGGCAGGCCTTGGAGCCAGAGCTCCTAAGGGCCAGGCTAACACCTCCCAGACTGCACCAGGCCACTTCAGGGCTCGGTGGGGAAAGTATGTGCTGTGTCCCCAGGGCCTGGGGAAAGCCCACCACGGGGAGTGTCAGTGCCCTTGGCTGATTCCAACCCCTGGGAGTATAGGGGACGCCTCTAGGACAGGCTCGGCTGGGAAAAGCCAACAGTATGTCACCAGTCCAGGCTAATTCCTCCAGCTTTCCCCCCTTAGGTGGAGGGGCCAGGCCTCTTGTGGCTGTCCGTAGCTACTTTCCTGTCCCCCAAGACTAGGGCCTCAGTCCATGGTGCTCAGCACTGGCCTGAAGCCCTCCCTCGTCTGTGTGCTGGCTGTGACTTAGCACTCCAGAATGAGAGCTGCATCCTGGCCTGGGGTCATCCCTAGCCAGCCTCCCGTCTCCGGCCAGCTAGCAGGCTTCTGCAGCCCCTATGCAAGGAGGCACTGCCCAAGGCCAGGCCCACCCCACCTGTTCCCTGAGCCGGGCAGGCCCGAGCTGCTGGCACCTCCCCTTCCCACACTCCAGGGCTCCCCACAAGGCAGAGGGAGGAGGCCCAGTGGTAAAGAGGCAGCTGAGTGGCCTCTTCAGAGCATCCTTCAACCCAGAGAAGGGGCTAACCCGCAGGCAGTGCTGGCTGTTTTCGGACAGGTAGGTGGGATCGAGCAGAGCGGGCCTCCCTCTCCAAGCGGGAGGCACCTTGTCATAAGGATAAGGTGGCTCTTCCTGTGGCTTTGCCAGGGCCTGCGTCTGTCTTGCTCTCCCTCTGGAGGGTGGGCCAGAGGGAAAGGGGTCCAAAGAGCCCCCAGAGCTGGGGCCTAGTGAGGCTAGGCAGGAGGGGTAGGGCCTCGACCATGGGGCTCCCTGTCACAGCTGAGCCCTGCACCAGCAGGGAGGGTAGATGCCTCCACCCACCTGCCCCCACTACTGGGATGGGCTGGCAGGTGGACAGGGCAGGGAAGGGAGGGCGACCTGCCCAGGTTGGCCATGGGGTGAGGGAGTCACCAGGGTGGAGGATGGGACGGGGACTGAGGGCCAGAGGTGAGCAAGGCCCCAGCACCCAGGAGCTTAGCTCTCCCTGGCCGGCAGGCAGGTCTCCCTCACGAGCAGTGACCTAGCACCATCCTTGCTGCCCAGCTTGTCCAGGGCTGGGGTTGTTGGGGGGTGGGGGGCACAGCCAACCAGGCCCCAGGGGCGGGAGGACATTATTGCTATTTCGCAGAAGAGTTTCTGTTCGTCGGGGCAGGGCCAGGAGCTGCTGGCGGTAGTGGGTAGCTGTCCCCAGGGTGGGTTCAGTTCACCACAGCCGGTTTCAGTAGCACAGAGCCCGGTGGGATGACTACCCAGCCAGGGGCCAGCGCCTCTGGGCTGCTGGCTGCTGAGTTGACACCAGTGGACAGGTCCAGCACAGTGCCCGGCAGCAGGGGGAGTCCATCAGGGCTGGGCCGGGAGCGGCCACTCTCAGTCCTCTCCAGGGGGGTCTTGCAGCCCTCCATGCTGAGGGCTCTGGCTGGCACTGCCCCACGCCCCTTTTCTCCCTCGGCCTTGCCACCTGCGGAGCCAGCCAGGAGGGAGACCACAGGCAGGCCCAGTCCGCCAGCCCCGAAGGGCGAGGGTAGCAGTGGACTCTTGGCCAGATTAAGGGGCAGAATGGGGCCTGGCAACCCAGGGCCCATGCCCGCCCCACCCCCACCACTCCCACCATTGCCACAGGCCAGGGCACTGAGGTCAAGGGGGCCAGGGGCCAGGGGTAGGGGCAGGCCAGGCAGGCCGGGGCCTCCAAAGAGGGCAGCAGGGTTGGGGATGATGATCTGGGCCCCGCTGACATAGGGGCTGCCGTCAGGGGTGGGCAGTGGTGGTTTTGGGGGCGGGCGCAGTTGTAGAAGCTCCTGCTGCTCGTGGGACACGAAGTGGCCATGGGCCTTGATGTGCTTGCGCAGCGAGCTGGGGTCCGTGTAGCGCTTGTGGCAACCGGGCATCTTGCAGTAGTAGGGCTTGTCCACATAGTGGGTGCGTGTGTGCTTGAAGCGGTCGCTGGAGTTGGAATAGCGCTTGTTGCAGCCCTCATACGGGCAGACGTAGGGCTTCTCACCTGTGGGCGGAGCCGGTGTGAGGGGTCTCCCAGCCCAGCATCCTGCCCCCACTCAACACCCACTAGGCAGCCCCCAGGATCCTGACCCCAACCAAAATCTTGAGAACACAGGCTGTCTGACTTGGGGAGGGCCAGTGGCCCCAGCACCTAGCACAACATCTGCCCCAGACGGGGCAGTGGGCACAGCCCCTGAGAAGCTAGCCTGGTCATCCCCAGAACTACCGTAACCTGACTGTGTGCTATGCTTCAATTCGTGGGTGACAGTGACCACTTTGGCAGGCGAACCGATGAACCTGATTATAGACTTCCATAAAGCCCCTACTAGGGGCAAGCCCACTGTGAGTGCTGCGTGAATGACAACTACCCTTTATGTGGCCCTTCCTCCACAAAATGGCTCCAGATTTACTAAACGTCTGTTCTCGCACTGACCAGGACGGAGCCACGTGAGACTACAGGCCTTTGAGTATGGCCAGTCCAAATTGAGACGTGCTACGAGTGTAAAATACACACCCGATTCTGCAGACTTTGGACGAAAGGAAGAATTTCAGTGTCTCCTTGATATCTTTTTAATACCGAAATAACACTTTGGACATATTGGATTCAAGAAAATATATGATTACAATTCATTTCACCTATTTTTTGTACTTCAATGCGGCAATTAGGGAATTTAAAATCAGGTGTGTGGCTCTGTTGGTCAGTGCTGGTCCTACTGTGTGCCTGAGTATGGTGAGGAATGAAGCAGACACAATGGCTGTGTCCACAGGTGGCATTAGTCAGACGATCTTACAAACACAACAAAGCAGAGTGTGACACAGGAAGGCCTGTCTGCGCTCCCATATATGGAGGGTCTGACCCGCAAGAGAGTGTTTCCCCCAGCTAGTGGCACACGAAAAGGGACCGGTGAACAGTGGGACGCATCCCTCATCTGTTGGAGGCTCAGAGACCATGGGCAGCCTGCCCAACCATCACCCTCCAGCCCCATCTCTCACCTGTGTGCGACCGGTTGTGTATCTTCAGGTTCTCCAGGCGGGAGAAGCTCTTACTGCAGGTGGGGCAGCGGTGTGGCTTCTCATTGGTGTGCGTGCGGATGTGGATAAGCATCTTGTACCTGCTCCAGGGAGGGCACAGAGCACAGCTCAGCTTGCTGGACACTTGTGCCCCTTCCCTTCCACCCGCTCTTGCCCTCCCTCACCTGGCGTTGAAGCCTCGGCCGTGACGGGCACAGCCCTCCCAGTGGCAGCAGTACCCTGCATCCTTTTCGGGCTTGACGTGGTAGTCGTTGACGTGATCCACCAGGTCTTGCAGGAGCTCAAAGAGCTGGTTACACTGTGGGGCCAGGGAGGTCTCTGAGCACATGGAGGGGCACCTGCCCCGGACTCTGCCCCGCTCTTCCTGGCCCCCACTCACCTTGGCCCAGCGACACACCAGCTGCTTGGGCAGGGGTAGCTCTGGTGAGAGGCACTTGTCCTTGGGGGTGGTGAGGAAGGAGGAAGCAGGCAGGTGCAGGGCCCCCCCGGAGCCCAGAGGCAGGAAGAACTGGAAGGAGCTGGGGACGCCGTCGAGGTAGCGCAACGGCTGGAAATCCTGGCAGGAGAGGGCGACGGGCAGAGCTGGTCAGTACTTTGGAGCCGGCAGGCCCAGACACCCTCTGTCTCCTTTGTAGCAGGTTGAATTGTGTCCCCCACAAGGATATGTCCTAGTCCTAACCCCCCGTGTACCTGTGTGTGTGGTCTTATTTGGAAATAGGATCTTTGTAGATGTAATTAAGTTAGGAGGCCAGACCGGACTGGAGTGAGCCCTAAATCCAGTGACCAGTCTTCTTAAGAGAAAGGGGGAGGTTTGGACAGACACGCACAGGGAAGAAGACTGTGTGACAATGGAGGCAGATTGGAGCAACATGGCTACAAAGCAAGGACCACCTGGAGCCACCAGACACTGGAAGAGGCGAGGAAGGATTCCTCTCTAGAGCCTTCAAAGGGAACCAACTCTGTTGACACCTTGATTTTGGACTTCAGCTTCCAGAATAGTGAGAAAACAATACATTTCTGTGGTTTTAAGCCACCCAGATGGTGGCAGTGGCCCCAGGAAACCAATATACCTTCTCTCTCCAGAACCCACACCCCCTCCTTACCGGGGCTGTGGGCACTGCAGGCAGGTCCCCATTGCCCTGGCGCTCGGGGGACAGCGAGCTGCTGCCATTGGGAGAGTCCAGCCCAGAGGGTGGCGACAAGCTGAGGTCCACCAGAGGGGCCGCCGTAAAGCGTCCCTCCACCTTCTCAGGGAACTTGGGGTTCAGCAGGAAGCCTAAAAGACAGGCACAATTTAGGGGTGCTGGGGTCATTAGTCCTGGTGAGCCAGGCCCTGCCATCTCTGAACCCCTCACCGTGACCCTAGAAGCAGACCCCAGCCACGCCATGCTCCCAGACCACCTCAGGGCTCTAGGCTTCGGAGCAGCAGCCTGTACGTCTGACAAATGTGACCTCTGCCATCACGAGAGCTCGGCCATTGGTTAACAGGAGAAGTAGGAAGTACCCATTTTATAGATAGAATGATCTGGTACACTGAGTGACTAGGAACTGGAAGCCAGGGCCCCTAGCTTCCTGTCACTTTGGCAGGTGCGACCGTTCTAACTTCCCCTGGGCCCCGTCTTCCTCACTGGTCCCCTCTATACAATAAGGTTTGGGCTGGCTGCTTTCAGAGCCTTCCAGCTCAGATGTGGTAGATATGGTTTTCCAGTGTACTGGAGGCCGAGCAGAGGGCCTGACCCCTGAGCATCCTGCAATCACTTGCTGGGCTTGGTCCCCAATCTCTACTTACCCGGCTGGCTGCCCACACTGCCTCAAAGCCCAGGAGTTGGGTCTCGGGGGGCTTTTGTTACATGTGAACCCTCACCCCACCTTACCAGCCATTCCACATTCTCCCAGAGGCCTCCATTTGAATTCTGGCTCTGCTGTTCCAGCTTTATAAACTGGGCAGATCAGTGTCCTCCTCCGAGGGACAATGTCACCTCCAAAGGTAAACTGCTGGCAGGATGAATAACCGGAGTGTGGGAATGCTCTAAGCTGGAAGCTGTGAGGGACTGCGGTTACGTCCTGGTGGACACACTTTGGACATCCTCCATCAGGGCCCAGAGACTGTTGCCCTGCCTGGGTGCAGTACCTGAGGGCGGGGAGCCCGGGGAGCCCGGCGTGGGGCTGTCGTCCACCAGGCCGAGCTCCCTGTGTAGAGTTCGGTGCCGGACCACACTCAGCGTCCTCTCCCGCTTCTCTCTCGCCGCCCGGAGCTTGGTGATGCTCAGCTTCAGGTCGAGCGGCTCGTCCAAGGAGTGCATGGTGACGTGGGGCTGGGGTTGGATGTGGCAGCAGGTAGTGGGGAGCTCCCAAGCTGGTCTTCAGGCCGGAACCTGAGGGAGGACAGGAACTGTGCTGTGACATTGACGCCCTGGGCTCCTCCTCGGGCTGCACCCATTAAAGCCCACAGGAGAGGGAGGCAGTGGGTGTGCAGCAGTGTGAAAGCTGTCTCCTCAGATAGGGAGACCCTCGGAGTGGCCTGACCAGCAGGTATTATAGAGCCAATCACCTGCTCAGGGCTTCCATGTCCACTTCCCACGGGTTTTTTCTGGGAGGCAAAGCTCAGAGAGTCCATTTTGCCATGAAACTGAGTTTTAGAGACACTGCCTCAGGTCACAAAGCTAGGAGTGGTGGAGCTACCAGATTCAAGGCCAGATCTTCCTGGAAATAGCCAGCCAAGTCCCAAAGGTCATTTCTTTTCTTTTTTTTTTTTTAAAGAGTCCATTGGGGAATTGGGGAAGGGGAACAGACAAGCTGCTGTCCTTTTTGCTCCTCAGTCCAGTTGTGGAGGACGTTGCTTCACTGGCCCATGCTGGCACTATCATTGTGCTCTTCCCGGGTGAGGCAGCCACTCACTGGCCACTGGACGGCCTCCCACGGTGGCCCACGGCAGCTCACGCCGTCGCCAGCGACTCACGGCAGCCCAGCTCCAGGTCGAGCTGCAGCTCACCATCTTAGCCGCAGAGGGCGCAGCATCACCGGCCCACATGTGGGATCCGAACCAGGGCCCTGCCGCCCAGACCTGGAGTCCCAAGCCAACTCCCAACCAATGTGCCCCCGAAGGTCATTTCTGACCAGGTGACAAGTCATGCCTGGGATACATGCCTGGTTTGAGCCAAAAGACCCAAAACCAAGCCAGAGGAGCAATAACTGTCCTCTAAAGTGGCCATGAGTGGTCCGCAACTACTGACCACCGAGTGTCCACTGTGCCGGGCCCCACAGGCAGCTGTGGTCACCTCTGAGGGGACAAGGCTGAGAGTTTGCTGGGCAAACCTGAGCAAAGCTTGACCCCAAGGGATGGGGGTGCAGATACGTCGCCTTGCCTCCCAAGCGAGGTCAGGAAGAGAGGTGCCAACAGGCACCGGGAACCAGAGGGCTCTGGGTTGCCACCAGGGGGCAGCGGGGGACTGTGGTCCAGCCAGGCCAGGCAGGGGCAGGGTTGGAGCAGCTCTGTCTGGTGGTTAGTAAAATACATACATATATCATTTTTAACTGGTGGTAATATTCTTTTACTGAGTTTTCATGCTGGAATTTTCACCCTTTTCTTAGAATGTCTCAATGGTGTAATTTTCCTCACATATAAATGACCCAAGAGCAAAGTCAACTCTTCATTCCAAATCAAACTTTTCTTATAGCGGCAACCTTTTCACATGTGGTGAAAGAGTGTCAGTGTTTCCTTGCATTTGTTAATTGAGATGAATACACCCTACAAATCTATCTGCTAAACAGGTCAACACGATGCGATACTCCCAGCTAGTCACTGAATCCAGGTTTTCACAATTGAATACAGACCATCCCCATAACCACTACGTGGTAAAAGGCTTTGTATATTTCGCTGGTTTGTCTTCTTGGGGGCCAGTGTTGCCCAGCTGCAAGCAGGCTGGGGAGGGCGGCCCCTGCTCATCTTTTCTCCAGGCCAAGCCCCTCAGCAACTTTCAACAGGTCCTGAGCCCTGGCTCATCTGTCTCCCAGGACAAGCTCCATTTCTGCCAAGACCCTCCAAGCACACAGGGAACAAGGTCGTAGTCCGCTCCCTCACTTAGGACACTCTGCTTTTGGGGCCACATCCCAAGACTTCACCAGCACATAGCTAATGTCAAAGCCTCTGAGCCCAGGGAGGGGGACTGTGTTATCGGAGCACAGGTGGCTGCACTTGGCCATGGGACCCAGGTCTGTGACTTGACTGCCCTGTTAAACTCCATCAGGTGAGAGCCCTCAGATTTGTTTGGATTTGCCTCCCAGGCCATGCATGGGCCAGGAGCTCCCAGCGATGCAAGAGGGGCTGGGACCAGACTGCCACCCTGTCCTTCAGCAGCTCCAGACCCAGGCAGGCAGGTGAGTGGGTGACAGTGATGGATGGACCTGGGCCCCTCCACTCTCCCTCTGGCTAGGGGAGGAGCTGCCCTCTGCCTGACCCACTCCCCCAGTTATGTCTGTCTGTATGTCTGCCTGTCCCTCCTCCACCTGTTTATTTTTAGACACAGGCCCAGTCCAGCCTCCCTGAAGCTCCTCTGTGCTAGGAGCCTGGAAGGAGAGGAAGGAAGTAAATATTTATGCTGATTAAGAATTCAGGAGCCAGGAAGGGCTGGTGGCCTGGTCCTTGGCTGGCCTAGGGCCACAGGCCTCCCCACAGCCTCCATTCTCCAACCCTAACCTGACCTTCCAGAGAAGGGGACCGTGGCGGAAGAACTGGGACTTCAAATTGACACTGATTCTCACAGTGACCCTGCCCAAGCAACATCCTTGGCACCTACCCCACTGCCTTCCCCCCAGGCCAGAGGGGAGTCAGGGAGGACCCCCGGATCACCTTGTTCTGAACACCTGCAGAAGATACTGCCTCAACCCAGAACCCAGAACCCAAGAGGAGCCTGTCTCCCAGGATGGGGCCAGAGATGCTGGTTGTCATAAAAGTTAAATTGAGTGATGTCTGACTGGCCTCCATGGGTTATCACAGCGCCAGTTCTAGGCCCTGTTGTCTGTCCCCTTGGCCTCCAGAGAGCGTGGCCCTGGCTGTCTTGCATCCCCCACCCCCTTCGTCCAGCCCAGGAACAAAGCAAGAGCTGAGTTCAGAACTGGCTGCTGGTTGGGCTGCTGTCTGGGAGATGGAAGGGGGCACTTTGAGATCGGCCAAGGAGTGGGGGTCACAGGCTCTTCCCCTTGGGGCGGGGCCTCCATTGGGAGGCAAATTGAGGTGGGGCCAGCCTGGGGTCGGGGGTGGGTTTGGGGGCGTCTTCTTCCTCCTTTCTCAGGGGTGGAGAGGCTGGGCCTCTGAGCTGGGCTCCCATCAGAAGGAACCCCTGGGCAGAACCCAGGGGCAGGAAGTGTGTGTGGGGGTGGGTCTCTGGGGACTGGGCCTGCTGATTAGGGTGGAGTGCTGGTTTGGAACTGGGAATTCAACCAGGGAGGTGGGGAGGATGGAGACGCTCCGAAGGGCGGCTGCCTGCTCTGAGGGTACAAGCAAGATTTTTAACCAGTGGTGGGGCCCGCAGTGGGCGGGGGCCACGTATCTCCGACACCCCAGTGCGGGCACTCAGCAGGAGACCCCTGGGTGCAGCGCGGAGATCCTTCCCCTGGAGTCTCGATGCGGAACCCCCAGCCTCAATTCCCCGCTAGCTCCGAGGTGATGCGACTCCACCCTGCTAGCGCGGGGTTGTGGGGTGCCGGAGCGCGCCTGGGGAGGACTGGCTGCCGGGCCGGGAGGTCGCGCCAAGGTGGTCGCGTTGCCGTGCGCCCGCGCCGGGGCTCCAGCTGCAAAAGGAACTAATTAGAGCAGAGGGCGCGCGGGGACGACTCGGGGACCACCAGGGCGGCGGGGGCGGGGCGGGGGTCATCCCGGGGTGGGCCGCGCTGGCCCTCGGGCTCGGCCCCCGCCCCTCTGCGCCCTCCCCGCCGGCCCTGCCGAGACAATGGCCGCTATTGTGCGCCGCTGGCCGCTGAGCAGAGGCCCCCAGCTGCAGCGCCGGTCAAGCCCCTCGTCTGCTGGGCCTACCTGGCGGCCCTACCCACCCTCCGCGGGTGGGGTGAGCGCCAGGCGGGGAGGGCACTCTCCGACTGGCGGGTCGACACGTGGGAAACTGAGGCCCAGAAAAGGTAGTCTCCCCCAGGGCCCTGTGGCTGTTGTGGAACGCATCCGTTAAACACCTACCGTGTAGCACTATCTGTCCATGAGTTCTCTGAACCTTCTAAAATACTGTGAGTAGATGGCACTCATTTCCCGACATACAGATGGGGAAACTGAGGCTCAAGGTCACCAGGCTACTAGGAGCGGCCTGGAATCTGCTCTGGATAAAGCCCTTTCTCTGCTTGGGGAAGGGTGGTAGGCTGGCCCTGAGCCTGGAGGGGAGCCCACCACACCCATCTTGAGAAGCACTCAGGGTCTCCTTGGCAGAAGCAGAGAGAAGGCAGTGCCCTCTGTGAGATGGGGCTCTCCCTGCCCACCGCACAGCAGACTGGAGCCAAGTGGGTGAAGACCTGTGTATCAGCGTTGTCAAGGGCAACATAAAGGACACCCCTTATTCCCAGAGTAGCCCTGAAACTGCCCTTTGGTCAGCTGTGGCCTGCCCAGCCTAGGACTTGGGGACAAGAGCTCAAGATGCAACTCAAAAGCCCATGTGGTATTCTTGATATTGAATGGAAAGAGGAGATAAGTCCCTGCCCCCTCCTTATGCTCCGTGGGTGCCCCCATGTCTGGTGACTGGGACCATCACGGTCACTATGCTGGTCTTACAGATGGGGAAACTGAGGCCCCGAGGAGCCCCAATCCCAGGTTACTCAAGTGGGCAGCAAGCCCAGGACTGGAAGCCATGGGTGAATATCACACAACCATACCAACAGCCAGTCGTTTATAGTCGGGCAACATGCCAGCACCTGTTCCAACAGGTACTGTTTCATCCCCATTTTACAGATGCAAAAACTGAGGCTCAGCGAGATTAAGTGATCTGTCAGGGTCACACAACTTGTCTGTGGCAGAGCTTGGTTTTAAGCCTAGGTGAGTCTAGAAGTGTTGTTCACCATTAGCCCCTCCTGTGCCCATGATGAGGGGAGAGGCAGGCAAAGGGGCTCAGGTTTGGCATCCCCCCCCCCTTGGTTTGTGGGAGCTAGATGCAAAGCCTAGCAGGCAGCAAGTGGGTACCGGAGAGGCCCACTGGGGGGCAGTCACAGGGAGGCTTGGAGAGTGCCAGGCAGATATACTGCCAAAGCACAGGGCCCCACAGCCCTGCATTCCTGGGAACCACTGCAGCTCCACCTTCCTCCACAGCCCAGAGGCAGGGGCTAGGGGCAGGGGCAGGCCTCATCCTGAGGGAAGAGGTGGGGGTGGGAGGTGCTTCCTGACCAGGCAGCAGAGCAGAGCTCCAAGTATGGAGTCAACCACTGGGTCTCTAACGTGGCTCTTGCCACTTCCTGCCCATGTGACTTAGAGCAAGTCACCTCCCAGTCTTAACCTCTAAAATGGGATGATAATCATAGTTATAAGCCATCCCCATTGGGTTTGGGGGAGAAATCAATGATGCACATCCAATTATTAGTATTTCCCATTAGTATGCAATATTCAGCACCTAGAACAGTGCTGGGTGCATAGTAGGTACTTAATCAAACTTGTTGAATGAATTGTCACCATCTCGGAGTTCCCCAGCCTTTGGCCAGCCTAGAGCTGCGAGGACAGCTGAGTAGGGGACCGGCCCTCCCACTGTATCCGCAGACACTGCAGTCTCACCCTCAGCTGGGAGCACCTGGGCTTTGGTTTAGTGTGTAACTAAACAAGCATGTGCCCCTCAGAGAGCCTCAGGCCTCTCCTGTCCTGTGGATTGGCCACAGCTGACCATAGTCACCTTCCAGAGCCTGACTACATCAAAGAAAGAACACTGGGAGGCCCTGGAGAGGCTCTGAGCAGCCCTGGAAGGAGCAGGCCTCCTCCCAGGAGGCAGGGGAGGGGCTTATCCTGTAAGTCCTCAGCCCAGCAGGTCTCAGGAGAGGGACCAGGGCAGGCAGCACTTCCGGGAAGATCATGGGGTTCACCTTCCCTGGGAACCTCTAGCCCAGTAGACAGGCCCCTCCCCCATCCCCAGAAGAGTGCTCTAGGAGGGAAAACCCAGCTCTGGTGGGAGTGCAAGCACACCCAGGTGATCCAGTCAGGGCAGAGCTCTCTGCTCTAGGCTACGGGGGCCTCAGGAGAGGCCCCAGCTAGGCAGTGCCTATGCAGGCGTGTATGTCAGGAGCCCCCTCTTGGGTGTGTTTAGAGAGTACTACCCAGAGCCAGGGTACGTGGTTCCAGTTCCCCTGGCTGTGGGGCCTCAGATGAGTCTCTGTCACCCCCTCTGAGCCTTGATTTTCTCATCCATAACACAGGCACCACAATAAAGTGCCAGCTTGCCGGACAGAGTAGAGATTCAGGGTGCACCTGGCCCGGTGCCTGGCATACAGGAGGTGCCAGCAACTGGTAGCCCTGAGGATTCTTGTTCCCCACCCCAGACTGGGGTGCCCCACACAGTAACTTGGCCTGCCAAGGTCACCCAGATAGTTCAGGCAGCACTGAAGCTAGGAAGCATGCACCTGGCTCCCTGCACACCCCTTTCCAGCCCCAGTTCCCCAGGAGATGTACTTCCTTCTCCAATGCCAGCAGAGTGACACCAGGCTGGGGGCAGCAGCTCACACATGGGTCCTGGCCCACACATGCACACTCATATAGATGTGTGTGCCCCTCCAGCTGCAGGGGCCAGCCTGGCACAGAGGCCTCCCCTCAGCGTGGTGGCTCTGGCGCCCTAGTGCGGCCCCCACCCCCTGCCGCCTGCCGGCCTGCAGCCACCTTTGCACAACTATGTCTGGTATTTTCCTGTCTGCCCAGCTTGGGGGGAGGTGGTGTGTGGGGCTATGAGCACTGCCTGCACCTGGGTCTCAGCCAGAGGCGAACCCGCCAAGGAGCCCCCACGCCTGCCCGCCTGCCCACCCGGGCTGGGAGGGAAGAGCCGGGCCCAGGCTGCCCAAATCCCTGGGAGGGGCCGGCACCAGGGAGCCAGACAGGGACACACACCCAGTGAGGCCCAGACATAGGCAGCCCAAACCCCGCCAGGCAGCACTGCCACTCATGGTGGGCGGCGGGGCTGGGCACTCCACCAGAGCGCTCTGGGGCCAGCAAAGCATTGGTCAGTGTCGACAGGACATGGATGGGCACCCACAGCACCCCCAGACATACAGGCACATGCATATGCGTCACACCTGTGCACACACATGGTACACACACTATATGGCAGATAACCAGTGTCAGAGTCCGGGACCCGGGACCCAGGACCCACGCGTCTCGGCTTATGGTAGGGAGCTAGGATGAGGCTTGCAGCCCACGCCTCCCACCATCCCAGGACAGGCACCAGGCCCATGAACAACAGCACCTGCCAAGTCCCAGTGGGAGGGGAGGTGGGCAAGGCAGGCTCTGGACTTTGGCCTTCCCTCCCTGCCTCATTTACCCCATCACTCAGTTATGCATTCCAACACCAGGTCCTCCGCTTGGTTCTGGGGGGCCCACAGATGAGTGAGAATGAAGAGCACCCAGGCTTCGGTGGGGGAAACACGGGCAATGGAGAAACAGTGTTGGGGAGGGCTGCTCCAGCCAAGTGTGGGGGACAAATCTGAGTCGGCCATGAGGACAGGGGGCGAAGCGTTGGGGCAAAGGGAGCGTTGGGTCCTAACAAGTTCTGCAGGCTACACCAGCCAGCATGCCTCCTGCTCACCCTCGCCATTCATCCTCACCACCCTGCCAATTAGGTGCTATTCTCCACATCTTCCAGATGGGGACACTGAGGCTCAGGGTGGCTGTCACCTGCCAGGGTCACAGAGCTGTAAGTAGCACAGTTGGGATTCACCTCCAGGCCGAAAGTCCACACTTTCTGGGCCCACTGCTTCAAGGGCCTGGGAGTGTGGTCCCAACGGACCAACAGACAACCTGCCTGTCATTCAGCAGAGGGGGCTGCCCAAGGGGGAGGCGGGGCCAGAACCTGGAGGGCACTGGGGAGCCATGGAGGGCTCTGCACAGAAAGTGCCATCTTCCTTTCCAGCCCAGAGTCTCCTGTCCCCAGGCTCTCCCCTGCACCATCTTTCTCAAGATTCCCTGTCTCCTTTAAGCCTTGGGTGCCAGCCTTGGGTGCCAGCTCCTGCTTTACAATCTTCCATACGCACCCCCATCTCCTCCAGCTGCCACTCCCCTTACCCCCTCCTTCAGCAAGTCTTCCCTGATTCACCCCTTCCAGCCTCAACCTCTTGCAGCTGTACATGAGTTGTTCTTCCAGGTACCTCAGAGCTGAGCAGAGGACCTGGCTCTGTCCCCACACTGCTTAGAGCAGCATCCTAGCCCTGCAACGGCTCTGTGCTGCTTGCCACACTTGCCCTGGGTCCGGGTCCTCACTAATATATCACTAATGCCACAATGTTACCAATGCATGTCCCAAGTGCCCAGCCCTACACATAGTGTCATATACGAGGTCTGACAAGCTCTTGAACTTGTTGCGATGATGTTGCTTACCTTTTTTGATATCAGAGGGATTATTCATTATGAATTTGTATCAGCTGGACAAACAAGTTTACTATTATATTTGGAAGTGCTGAAAAGGCTGCATGAAAAAGTTAGACAACCTGAACTTTTTGCCAATAATTCATGGCTCTTGCATCACAACAATGCACCAGCTCACACAGCACTGTCTGTGAGGGAGTTTTTATCCAGTAAACGAATAACTGTATCGGAACACCCTCTCTACTCACCTGACCTGGCCCCCAATGACTTCTTTCTTTACCCAAAGATAAAGGAAATATTGAAAGGAAGACATTTTGATGACATTCAGAGCATCAAGGGTAAAACAACGACAGCTCTGATGGCTCTGATGGCCATTCCAGAAAAAGATTTCCAAAATTGCTGTGAAGGGTGGACTAGGCGCTGGCGTCAGTGCATAGCTTCCCAAGGGGAGTACTTCAAAGGTGACCGTAGTGATATTCAGCAATAAGGCATGTAGCGCTTTTTCTAGGATGAGCTCACGAACTTAATTGTCCTACCTGGTATACTGCCCCCTGACCTGCATACTCACTCCCTGATACTCACTCCCTGCACCTGACATTTAGAGCCTCTTTCCAAGAAGGGAAGCCTGGGGCAGGCATCTCTGAGCCCTCTGGGGGTGTTGAAGAGGAGAAGTCCTCATGGAACAAACCACTGCCCTTCTCCTATGGCCCCCACAGAGCTCACTCCTTCCATTAGTGTGAACTGGGCCATAATGCAAAGTGCTGGGTCTCAGAGCCAGAAATCAGGCCTGTCCCAATGTGATGTGGCCCTGGCTCTGGGCCTCGGTTCCCCCAGCCATGAAAGGAAGGGACTGGCCTCGAATAGGACTGGAGCTGGCGCATCCTAACCACTCCCATAACAGCACCATCATACCAACCCTTCACTTTCCCGGACGCTTGGCACTCAGTAAATGTTTGCTGAGTGAGTGACTCTACCTGTGGTGCCACCAGCCAGGTACGGAGGGGCTTGCTGCCCAAAGAAGGAAGTGCTTTGCCCAAGGTCAAGGTGAGAGGCAGGGCCTGGGTCATAACACAGACGCCTCTGCCTCCCCATCTGGCTCAAGGGACCCAGGAGCAGGACGAGGATGGGGCAGCCAGCATCGTCATGGTCAGGTGAGATGACCACCAGGGCCCAGTAGCCCCAGCTTCCTCTCCTGTCACTTCCACCCAGCATTGGCACAGAGCCCAACTCAGAAGATCCGGGCAAGACCAGGCCCAGCAGGAGCTCCGGCATGAACTCCGGACTCCACCTCACGCCCTTCTTCCCCACCCCCCCCCACCACCCCGCCCTCCCCTGCTCATCCACTCCAGGCAGCAAAGCAAGTCCAGAAGCCGGGGCAGCCTCCAAATCCAAAAGGAAACACCCACTGGGTAGGGTCCTGCCAAGCCTGGGCTGCTTCAGGCACTCGCGGCCCAGGGTCCATAAGACCCTGCGGGAGTGATCACTAGGTGTCCTGAGGAGGTACTGGGGGCTTGTCCTGGAGGAGGGGACGAGGGGCAGGCAGTCAGCCAACAGTACTGGGGTTGGGGGGGGGGTGACTTTAGAACAGGCAGAACAATGGAGGGGACCACCTCAGGGCAGGGGGATGTCACAGCTGGAGTCAGTCAGCCTAGAAGCGAGGGGTTGGGAGGCTCTGGACGCAGGAGGGAGTGACCCAGAGGAGAAATGGCTCAGGGAGTCTGGGACTTGCCAGCCAGACCCAGGTGGACATGGGGGTAAAAGAGGGAGGCTTTCTCTAGACACAGCTGTCCCCCAAGTTATGCCTGTGCAGTGGGTTGCGGGGCAGAGCAGAAGTGGAGCTGGGGGGATTCCCAGGTTGAACTGACATTTTAGGGGCCAGGGCCAGACAGCCCTAGGCTCCAGTCCCTTTCTGTCCTTTCCTGACCCCAGCTGACCCCTGGGCCAAGCCCTCAAATCTCTGAGCCTCAGTTTCCTCCCACCAGAGCCCACAAGGCAGCCTCCTTACTCCCAGGGTCCCAGTGGGGTATGGCATGTGAGCACACTATGCAAATGGTGGAGACCCTTGGTCAGCTGGCAGGATTGTTTTCCTGGAGGCGCCCAGTGCTGACTCAGGCAGCTCAGTGGTCTCCTGGGGCCTCCACAGTCTCCCCACCCGCCCTTGGCCATGATTGGAGGGGGCCAAAGGCTGGGTCTGAGTCCGCTCCCCAGGCAGCCATCTGCCAAGGCAGGAGTACGTGTGCACACACATGTCACAGGCTCCCGCATCGGGCCCTCTCTGTGGCATGTACTACCTGGCCTCTCAGACAGTGCAGACCAAGGGCCTGAGGAGGCCCCAGCTACACACCATCCCCCACCCCCCAAGTCATGGCCTGGAATTCTCAGCCCCCTTCCATCTCCCACCAGGGGCATCTGGAACAGATAGGAAGTCCTCCTCTATCAGAATCATTTCCCATCTCTGTGCCCCCAAGGCCCCTCCCAGCCCGGCCACCAGTTAACCAGAACCCTCCATCCTATCTGGGAGCGGAAGGGGGCATGGAAGGCCAGAGCTCCCCCCAAGAGGCCTAGAGAGGGGGGCCTCTACCTTGCCCAGCCCAGGGAGCTTGGAGAAACATCTCAGACAAGACAGTCAGACCTCTGGGGCTCCCTGGGGATTTGGCTGTGTGTAGGCTCCCACCAGAGAGCTCCGCTGGAAGGGTCCTAGAGCTGGAAGGGAAAGGAGGGCTAGGGACCCCTGCAGGTAACCCCCATGGAGAGGTCTGGAACAGAGGCAAGGAGGATCAACATAAGGAAAGGATGGATGCTTGTGACCCCGTGTGCACAGCTGCTGGGGCCAGCTCAGGCTCCCCTCAGAACAGGGTCCCTTCTCATTCCAGGCTGGGAAACTGGCCACTAGACACCACTACCACCCCCCAGCTATAACAGACACCCAGGAAACTGGGCCCCAATACCACTGGCCCTTTTCCAAACTGAGCCTCAGTTTCCTCATTTATCTAATAGGGATCAATAGATCTCTCTCACAAGGTTAATGTGGAAATTTCAAGTGACAGGTGTCAACACCTCCGAAGTCCACCCAACCATTGGAAGGCACTGTGTTAATTTTTTTCAGGGATTTATTTCAAGGTGTTCCCCCCATGATCTCCATCCTTGACCCGCTTCGCCCCCACCCCTCCCTGGGGACCTAAAACGGCATTTGTATTAGTTGCCCAGGCAGCAGAGGCTTATGGGGCTACGCGGGAGCCAGAGGAGAAACGTGGGTCTACTCCAGGCTGTGCCCCCGCATGAAACCCACACCCCGCTCCCCTAGCAAGTCCTTTGTAGCAAGTCCTTTCCTGTCCCGGCATCAAAGCAGTTGCACCAACTCTGGCTAATCAGCAAAGTATTAGAGGTCCTAGTTGACCATTCGAGTCGAGTCACCACCTGGCCACTCCTGAATTAGAATCCTCCAGGGTGGGGCTGAGGCATCCACCTTAGAAACCACTGGGCAGATGTATGCCAAGGGCCTTGAAGGCGCTGCGGTGCCCCACACCCAAAGCTGGCAGCAGGCTGGGGCAAGGCTGGATGTCCTGACGTTCTCAGAGGTGAGCCCCCAGACATAGGTCTGGGCCTCAGCCCCTCTTGGGCCCTGTCACAGGCCCTGAGAGGGGAAGCAGCTCAGGCGGGGTAGGGGAGAACCACATCTATGTGGCTGGCCCCAGATACCTCCTCTCCAGCCAGCAATGCTCCCCACCTCTGAGAAGGGCACTTGTCTGGGTGAAGAGAGGTCCACCTGATACCTTCCAGGCATTATCTCTCGGGCCTCAGTCATCTGTGTGAAATATACAATGACAATAATAATCCTGAATAGAGGAAGAATTCTCTGCAGCCTAGGAAAAGGCAGCCCCCCATCCCATTCCGCCTCGCTCAGGCCTCTCTGTTGCAGTCCCACTTAGGTGAGAGGCCTCCCCTGGAACACTGGAGGGGTGAGCTGGGAGCAGCAGTCTTCTCTGCCCCACCCCAGCGTCAGGGGCCCACCCCAGCAAGCTCAGTTGCAGGCCCCACTCCCCACATCTGGTCCCTGGCCACAGCTGTTGCCACCCTCCCTCATCCTGGGATTGCCCCAAACTCTGTCTAGCACCAGTCCCTGCCCCCTCACCCAAGTGGGAAATTGGGATTCCAGGCCAGTCTGGGTAGATGGAAACCCACAAGGGAAAATGTCAGGAAAACACATTCTTCCTTCTACACAGCGGCTCAGACCCTGGGAGGATTAGGTGGCAGAAGACACTCCCACCGCCTGGGGCCAAGGGCAGGCCAGGGAAGGAGAGAAGAGAGCTGTGAGGACTGAAAGGTTGGGCTGAGAGGGGTCCAGTCCTCCAGACAGACCCCAGGGGGGACTCAGGAGAGCTTTGTCTCCTGCAGGCCAGTCTCATTCAACATGGGCACTCCCAGTGAGGCAGCCAGGAGAGCCCAGGCAGAAGACATGGCTGTGGCTACCCATTTGCAGCTGGGCTTTTTAGAAACAACAAAAGCTTTGGGGGGACGCGGTTCACAAGATTGTTTAAAATGAGGTTTTTGGATGTCTGTGGCATCCAGTTATTCATACTGGCTCCACCCACGGATAATTGAGAGTTGGCTTTTGTTGGCCTTATCCCCTTTCTCACTGCCCCCTCCCCAGTCTTCTCATGGACTGTGGAGCTCAGCAAGCTCACCTTGTCCGACCTCTTGGTTTGACAGATGAGGAAACTGAGACCCAGGAAAGGGAAGAGCCTGGCCCAAGAACCCGGGGGAGTTGGCCCAGTCAAGAGTCAATTCCAGGACAGCAGACTCCTGGGGGGGGGCTTTTCCCACTCACCCTCCAGGCTGTGGTCCAGCTTCAGCGAATCCCCCAAAGCCACTGACCCCAAAAGCAGCGGTGCCTGGAAGTGGGGTGACTCACTGTCTGGCTTCCTAGGGCACCCCCTCCCCATCAGTGAGGGAGGGACTGGCAGGTGTCCCTGTGTAGAGAGCCAGGAGCAGGGAGAGGCCCCCCAGGGGGCCTGCACCAGGGTCACTCAGGGGCCGAAGAGCCCCAGCTGGAGGGATTTAACACCAAAGGTCAAAGGTCATAGACAGGGAAGGGTGGGCAGGCATGGGGGGGGGGTCAGAGGGTCAGCGCTAATGGCAGCTCCGGAAAAGGAGGGGGAGTGGATGGGGCTAAGGAAAACAGGGCTGCCTTCAAGGGGTCCCCAACCCCCATAAATGGTGCCCCAAACCCCTGGCACTGCCTCCTGCTTGGCAAACTGCAGACAGGGCCAAGCGGAGCAGCGGGGTGAGCTATGAAATGGGCTGGGCTGAAGAGGGAACGGGGTATCCAGGGAGTGGCCCCCAGGTGCAGCCCCTCCCGCAGTGTGGGCCAGGGCCAGCTGGGAGGCCCAGCCATGGCCCAGAGGGAAGGAGGAGGGGCAGAGGGAAAAGGCTCGGAGGTCATGAGGAGGGATGTGTGGGCTGGGCTGGAACAGCTGTGGCACTGTGGCACCCGTGTGGGGCTGGGGGAGGGCTGGGTGGGTGGGCAGACCAAAGAGGCCAGTTTCCCCTTCCCTGTCTCTGGGGGCTGAGAAAGGCCCTCCAGGAGACACTGCAGAGACACTGGGGAGCCGAGTGTCTCCAGCTGCGGGCTAAGCCCCACCTTTCCTCTAGGATACCAGGACCAGGCACGTAAGACCCTCAGGATGGCTGCCTCCCAGGACCACAGCTCGGGCCCTGTCCCTGGCCCAGACCAAGAACCACGGGAGCCCAAGCCTTGGCCAGGTCCTGGGCTGGCCTGGCTGCCCCTTCAGTGTCAAGCGTTCCCTTCAGAGCCAAGATCCTGGGCTGAGATGGCTGGGGGCCCAGGGCTCCTCCCAGGATCCCGTCCCGCTTCCCAGGCCCCAGGGCAGGGCCGGGTAGCTCCCTGCAACCATCGCTGCCCCGGGTGGCCTGGCCAGGCAGGATCTCCTGGACAAGAGAACGGGCAGCATGCTGCCCTGCTGTGGCCTGAGTACCCGGCTGGGAAGGGCAGGATGCCAAGGCCTCCAGGTGCCAGCTTGGATTCCAGCCCCATCCCAGGGGGCCAGCGGGGAAGCAAGGCGCTGGGCATCTCCCTCCCTCCAGGTGCACCTGCCTCTCCCCTTCCCCTGCCCCTCCAAACCTCTGCTCAGTGGCGTTGGGTGCCCCTGCCCTCCCCAATCTGCCCGGCCCTCTGCTTGCACCCAGTCAGCAGAGGAGGAACAAGTGCTGGACTGGACTCCAGCTCCCTGTCCAAACGCGGCAGCACCCCCGTCCTGATCCTTAGGGACGCCTCCCTCCTCTGCCCAAGGAAGGGCCGGGTCTCAGCAGGGGCAGCAGGGGGTAGACTTTCCAGGACAAGGGAGGAGACACCTTTCAAACCCCGTTCTAGAAGCAGCCCCGGCGCAGTCGTGGGAAGAAGCTGCCCAGCTGCCCCAGACAACTCCGTGCCCAGGCTCCGTGGCCCCCCTCTCATCCTGCAGCGCACCCCCACCGCGGCTGCCCAACTTCCCCGCCGAAGTTTGCTCCCGCCCCGGGCCGGGCCGCGGCTCGGCCCGGCCACGGGACGGAGGGAGGGCAAGAGGGAGGAGAAAGACACAGACGGAGGGACGGGGGCCGGAGAGCCGGCGAGGGAGGGCGCGCGAGCCAGCGAGCGAAAGAGCGAGCGCAGGGGCCCCAGCGAGGGCTCACAATGGCCCGGGGCGAGGCGCGGGCGCAGGAGGGGGGGGCGACCCACGAGCCCCGCAGCCCCCGCAGTCCCCGCGCGACAGGCCGACCCCCCCGCCCGGTCCCTGTCCCCACGGCACGACGCCCGGTGGCTTCCTACCTCGGCGGCGGGGGCGGTAGGGCTCCCGGCTGCGGGCTCCGGCGGTCGGGGGGCGGCAGGGAACGAGCAGGGGAGGGGCCG
>NW_017731665.1:535304-595324 GCF_001890085.2 Hipposideros armiger | reverse complement strand
GAGGGGGACGTCCCGCCCTCGGGGAAGCCCGGGGAGGGGGCGGTCTCGCAGAAGACAGGAGGGAGGGCGTGCGGGCCCAGAGGAAAAGCCCCGAAGGCCGGGAAGATGGAGGAGGGGGCGGGAGCCCCTCGCCTCCCTCCCGCGGGGTCACCTTGGCCAGGCCCCCCGCGGCCCTGGGCAGCAGGGAGGGCGGCCGGAATGCCTCTCCGCAGGCCCTGATTTCTCCGCCCAGCCCAGTTCCAGGAACGCGCGGGCAGCGCCCGCCGGGCAGAGGCCCCAGCTCCGGATTCGGGGCGGCGCACGCCGGGGTTCGAGGCCGAGTACAGCGCCTACTTCCCGTACTACGCCAGGCTGGTTCCCGCCTTGCCCTCGGCCTCAGTTTCCTTCACGGTGGAATAGGGACCAGGTCCGGACCGGAGCAATCCGGGCTTCCGCACGGCCCCCGTCTTGGTCCCAGCTGTTGGAGCAACCTGCATCCCTAGCCTGAGTGCCGCGGGGTCCTTGATTGCGACTGGCCCCTCAGCGCCCAGCGCAGTGCGCCTTAAAGAATGGACAGACGCGAGTGAGAAAGCCCCGCACCTGCACCCCCTAAGTTGCTTTTACCTCCTGATGTTGAACCCCGACTCGCGTTTTGTTTGGGCCAGTCTTCTTGCTGCTCTGCTGTCTGGTGGCAAACCTTGGTTCAAAAGGAGCCCTGCTGCTGTTGGCCAACCTTGCCGCTACACACTTGGCCTTGAGGAATCTAACAGACAGAAAGTATCCTCTATAGGTGAGGCATCTGCCTCCGGGCGTAATTCCGCCTTCCTGCGAGTCTTTGGTGGCGCGATCTCCTCCCGAGCATTCCCAGCGCCTCGCGCAGTGCTTGGCATATAGTAGCTGCTCATGAACTGTTACGTGGACACACAGTAGATGCTCATTATATTGGGGGCAAATGGGTACACAGTAGGTGCTCATGAACTGTTCGGTGATACAAGAAAGGCCGGTAGGCCCGGAAGGCGGCGATTTGTAGTTGACCCCATCCCCACTTCACCCGGTTTCCCTCGTGTAGATAATGTGGAGTGAGGCCGGGTTAAACATTAGCCATAAGATGGGCCCGGGGGAAGGCCAGCTTCGTGACCTAGCGCCTTCCAGGAGGGGGCTGTTAAGAGCGGACGCTCCGGGTCCACTGACCAGCGGGTGCGTGGGGTGGGGCGGAGGCTGAGGGACGCCGAGCGCCCCCTCCCGGCGTCTGGGATCGCGGCGATTCAGCCCATATCGCGCATGCAGCAGACGGCCTCACAACGTCTGACCTCCGCCAGGTTCCGCTCCACACGGAGGAATCCAGGTGTACGAAAAAGGTACACAAGGGGCTAATTTTATATCTGTTAAAAATGCTTACCGAGTGTTTGCAGGATACCAGGCATTGTGCGACAGTGTGGACAAAGTGTGATAACCCCAGCTGTCCTTACTCTTGTGGGGCTTACAGTCCCGTAGGAACTGAACCCAGTGACCAGGGAAATCCAGTGACCTCTGAGCCATAAGGGGCACTTGAACACAAGGAACCTTCACCCTTGAGGGCCTTTCTCATTTTTCTACGCACATTTGTTTTCATGGACAAGCAGGTTGGTTGCAGTGAGAAGTCTGACTTGGTACTCCCGTGTTGGGATGATGAATAATAGCATCTCCTTTCTGAAGTTGTGCAGATTAAATGAGGTATATTCTCAATACATATTAGCAATCACTACCAGGTGACAAGCCTGATCCAAGGCTTGGCAATTCCAGGATCCAGTTGGTGGCCCCTTAGCTGCAAATAAGCCCCTAAATTTGGCTCCTGCAAATTTAACAAGAGTGAAGAACTCTATAATCTTGATGGATGGAATTGACTCAACCAGAAACCCCCAATTCTCAGCCAGTCCAGTTCTCTCTCTGCATCAGATACTCTCCTTTCATTACATTCACAACAACCCTGAGGGTGAGTCATATTATTATTGCTTTACAGAGGAGGAAACTGAGGCACAGGTAGGTTAAGTAACTTGGTCAAGTTCTTAGAAGCTAGTAGGAGGCATAGTCCAGATTGCAATCTTAGTCCCTCTGATTCCAAAGCTTGTGTTATAACCTGCTATGTCCCTGGGGCATCAGATAACTGGCAGGGTGGGGTTGTGGGAACATCTGAGAGGGCCAGGCTCTGAGAGGCTTTTCCAGGAGGCAGCACTTGCTATAACAGTGGGGCCAGGCCTGGCTTCCTCCTTCTTAGTGAAAGGTGGATGAAGAGGGATGTCTTCCTCCCTCACCATCAAGCTGAGTTTTCTCCCTCTAGAGTTTTTACCCTGAGCACCCATTCTTTGCTACTTGCTCCCTCCCATGTGTTATGAGCTGTCCCTCCATTAGACCCTAAATTCCCCAGGAGTAAGACACAAGGGCATTATCTGCTTTGTCACTCCCCCTGCAGAATTCTGCCCAGGACCTGGAATATAATATATGCTTCATAAATATTGCTGTTGTGAACTGAACGTTTATGTCCTCCCAAAATTCATAGGCTGAAGCCCTAACCCTTGATGTAACTGTATTTGCATGTGGAGCCTTTAGGAAGTAATTAGGTTTAAGTGAGGTCATGAGGGTAGAGTCCCCATGATGGCCTCTCTCTCTCTGTCTCTCTTTTTCTCTCCCTCTCCCCCTCTCGCTGCCATGTGAGTACTCAGCAAGAAAGCAGCCATCTGCAAGGAAGAGAGCCCTCACCAGGAACTGAATCAGCCACCACTTTGATCTTGGACTTCCCTGGCTCCAGAACTGTGAGAAGTAAATGTATGTGGTTTAATCCCCGCAGTCTATGGTATTGTTATAGCAGCCTGAGTTGACTAAGAAAATTGCTGATAGATATATTTTAGGGACTGAATCTTGTCCCCTAATCCTTCATCAATAGACATTTATCGGACATTTCCTAGGTTCTCGTTCATTCAGCAGATGCTTATTAAGCTGTTATGTGTTCATTCAACTTTTTTTTTTAATTAAAATTTATTGGGGTGACAATTGTTAGTAAAGTTACATAGGTTGCAGGTGTGCAATTCTGTAATACATCGTCTATTTATGACATTGTGTGTCTGCCACCCAGAGTCAGTTCTCCTTCCGTCACCATGTATTTGATACATTCAACATTTATTCAGGGCCCACTGTGTGCACAGGGCTAGGCATCCCCATCCATGTCAAGTTGCTGTCCTTTGGTTCTTCAGTCTAGTTGTAGAGAACGTCACTTCACGGGCCCATGTTGGTATTATGATCATTGAGCTCTCCCTGGCTAAGGCAATCGGTCGCGGGCCATTAGCCACTCACGGTGGCTCCTGGTGGCTCATGGCAGCTCATGGCAATTCACAGCAGCTCTCGCCAGCTGCCGGCTGCTCACAGTAGCTCACGGCAGCCCACTGCAGCCTACACTGTTGCCCGCCACTCACGGCAGCCCAGTTCCAGGTTGAGCTGTTGTTAACGATCTTAGCTGTAGAGGGCGCAGCGTCACTGGCCCATGTGGGAACCGAACCGGCGGCCCTGCTGCTCAGAGCTCGCGCTCCCAAGCCAACTCTAACTGAGCCACTTGGCCGGTCCCCCATCCATGTCTTTAAGGAGATCTCTCAGTGACCCCCTTGCTTGTCAGTACCCAGAGTGGAAGTGGCTCATTCTTTCACACACGTACACCTGCCCAATATAAGGAGAGTGTCCTGCACAACATCGGTGCTTAGTAAGTGGCTCTTTAATTAACACACAATGGTAACTCCAGCAGGAAACTCAGTGGTATAAGCACAGTTTCTGTCTTTCCAGAGCCTTTAATCTATCTGAGGAGCTGAGAGTAAATATGAAGAAATGAGCCCTAAGACCTATATTGCAGATATAGGCAAGATGACAGGAACCAGTATGGATGAATGGCAGCAGATCCTGAACTCTGGTTCCTGAACTTCGCCCAGCCATTGGATCTCTCTGAGCCTTAGTTTCCCAGTCTGTGAAATGGTGATCCTCATGCCTGTTACCGGGCTATGTGAGGCTCAGTGGAGAGGGCATACAAAGGACTTTCACCAAAGCCTAGGGGCGGGGAGGGGGAACAACGCAACAAATGGTAGCTATTATTGTTATTAACGAAGCCTGCAACCCATGATGGTGGGGGTGCAGGCACAAGGTTAAAGTGATGGAAGGAGTAAGATCAGGATGACTTATTAACCTTGAGCTGGCAGCCTGGTGAAGGTCTCTCCCATTGGCGCTGGCTTGCCGTGCCTGCATGGCTGGGGCAGACTATGGGTGGGGTGTTTATTCTGGGAAGCAGCCCTGGCTGGTCCACACACCCTGCACCAGTGAGAAAGAAGGGATTCGAGTAAGAACTGAGGCCTGTGCTGGGCCTGGTCTGCCCAGTATGACCCTGCCCATCTGCTGACAGGCCCCAGGGTTGACAATACCCAGGAGGCACAGCCCAAAGCCCGGCTGGGTCATACACACTGACCCTGCGGTACTCACCTGACCCTCAGGAAACTGCTCCTAGAGGGCCTGGAGTAGTTAGCTTTTAGAGTTCTGGAGGCCAGCCCTAGATGTCAGCATGGAGGTAAGGCGCCTGGGCTGAGGGGTGGGTGTGGGTGACAATGGAGGTGGAGATGTGGCTTCTTTGCCCCTAGAAAAGCCCCTGAGCGTCATCAGAACCAGCTTCATGACATTCACCTGTGCACAAGCCTGGCACCTTAGAAGGACTCATTTTTGAACACGAGGCCCCATATTTTCATTTTGCACTAGGTCTAGCCAATGGCGCAGCCTCTCCTGTCTTCATGCTTTGGTTTTCCCAGTATGTAGTTTCTCCCTACAGTGGGGCATTTGGGGGGGGGGGACGGGGGCAAGTACCTGACCCCTGAACCCAACGGGAAGACCTTTCGGGAAAATCCCAAGGCCGTCTGTGTAAATGGTGTGTATGTCAACCACCTTTTCTGAGCTTCTGCATCACAATATTTTTCTTCAGTTGGATTGTTGGAAGGGTTAAGAGATGAGTTCATATAAAGGGCACGGTGCCTGACACAGAATACGCGCTTAATAAATTAGAACTAGTATTATTTTTTTTAAATGAGGATTATTACAGACGCTGTCTCGGAGGGAGGCAAGGAGGGAAGAAAAGAGGGAGGGGTCAGCCCCGATCCCCAAGGACCTGCCCCAGGAAGGAGGAGCCGCCCCTCCTGCCTTCCGAGGGAGGGGACCCCCTCCAGGGCAGGGATGAGGGGGCGGAGGAGCAGGAACGACACATTTTTGAGTCGTGACCAAGTGGAAACTCCCTCCCCGAGGCGGAAGCCGGGGGCGCCCCACTGGGGCCGCAGCCTCCGCCGGGGCGGGATCCGGGCCCGGGGGCGGGGCGCTGGGCGGGGACCCGGACCCCGCCCCTCATCCTCATCATGAATATGAATGAGTCGGCGGGATCGAGCGGAAGTGTGAGGCGGCCCCTGGCTGGCTGGCTCCGCCCCCGCTGCGGCCATTTGGCCGGAGGGGCGTGGTGTGGCTGAGGACAGCCCGCTCCTCCCGACCCGCGCGGGGCCTCCTTCCGGCCGGCGCGCCCCGGACGTGATCTCGCGGGCGCGCGCCGGAGCTTTCGGGGGGAGGCGATCGCAACCCCAGCACAGGTAGGGCCGCCCTTTTGTCCCCGGTGCCGCCCCCGGGAGCCCGGGTCCCGCCGCCAGCCCTGGCCCGCGGCTACGGCGCGCGCTGCCCGTCTTGCTCCGGCCCAGGGTGGGGTCCGGCGCCTGAGCCAGGCTCCTGGGCGCGCCCGCAGCTCCGGATACGTGATAGGAATCTTTCACTCTCTCCGGCGGGCGCGGGCACACTGGGTGGAGAGTCTATCAGAAGCTCTCCCCTTCGGAATGCTTCAGGGCGAGGGAGGCCAGCAGGTGCATCAGTAGAATGTCCAGTATGTCAAATAGTGTCAGGGTGAGGACAGAAGCGGGCAAGGGTATCAAGCAGGCGGCGAGGGAGAGCTCGCTCGAAGGTGACTTTTGAGTAAAGACTGGGAGGAAGCCAGGGAGGAAGCCGGCGCCTGGGGGGGTTGAGGAGCAGCCAGGCACTGAGGCCAGTGCAGCTGGAGTGGAGAGGGGAGAATGAAATGAATGGAATAATGATAATAATGGCTCACGTGTTGAGCAGGCCAAGTGCTAGGTGCTTTATGCATATTATTTCATTTAATCCTCAGGACATCCCGGACCTGGATACTACCATTAGCTGAGAGGAAATCCGGCTGAGGGAGGTTAAATAAGTTGCCCAAGGTCACACAGCATTGGAGCCCAAGGAGACTGATGTCATTGCCTGAAACACACCCAGGAGACCCAGGGTGGGGAGACCTTGACCAAGATAGGTTCTCTACTCTGCCCCTCAGTTTCCTCCCGAAGTACTAGAGGAAGGGGGTAGTGACTGACTTGAAGGGAAGGATGGGCTGTCAGGACCCTTTTTGCTGACACTCTGCCCCAAACCCAGCTTGCCTGTATTGCACACCCTGCATTTGGGGCCCTGAAATCCAGCTTAACGTCAGTGCACAGAACAAGGGTGTAGCAGGAGCCTTCATGGAAGTCTGTTCTCCCAGGAGAGGCTTTTGTTGTCTGGGAAGCACTTGTCACCCTGCCAAGCTCTGGAGCAGGCATAAGTGGCTTCAGGGAGACAGGGCAGAAGACCCAGAGCTGAGAAGAGGCTACTGCTGGGAGTGGGTGGGGAGAATCCTGGTATGGCTGAGTGCTCTGGGACAGTAACAAAGACAGTCTCAGCTGGGAAGGCCGTGTGTACCCACCAGCAACTGCAGAACAAGCAGAGTCACCCAAACATCCCTGTGAACCTGCAGAAATGAAAGTCCACCCATGAAACCCACTCAAGTCTGTACCGGCAAGCAGGTTCTCGGACCACCAACCAGACCTGATGGAAAGGTCCTGAGGATTGCTGACCTGGGCTCTGCTGGCCATGCCAATCACTTCTCTGTTGTGGAAGGGAGTAAATGTTTCATGCTCCTGTGAAAATCTGCCTGTGATCTGGTCCCAAGGTTCTAAAAGGCTGTGGGTTTGTCATGGGAGCCCCGTCACCAGCCTGGCGCAGCGTCCAGCCTTGGCCTTTCGGCTGTGGTGTGAAATGTAGCCCTGAGGGTTAGGAGTGGGACCCAGCCCTCTGTGTTTGAGCCTCAGGTCACCAGTGAGTCAGGTCCTGGTGGGACAGGACCACAGGGACACTTACTGTCAGGCAATTTGTGAGACGAGACAAGAGGGAGGCTCAGACAGGGCACAGCTATAGAGGAGCAGAGATGGGATCCAAATGCCAACTGTTGGAGTCCGCAGCCCAAGCCCTACCCTTCAGGGAGCAGATTCACCCTAGCAGAGGGGATGTACTTTGTATATGGCCACGTGCTTGCCAAAGTGGGTGCATTACTTGGAGACCCTCCTCCCCACCACACCCACACTCTGTGAGGGGATGATGACCAAGGGTGATAGAGATACTTTCTGTTCTTTTTCTCTCAGCCATGCAGTTCCTGGGCCTTATTGCCAGGTCGTTGCTCTGGATCGAATCAGTCAGTCCCTTCTCAGGGTGGTACTGGTTTAGGTGGGGGCCAGAGGCACCTTAGGGGGTGCCTGGCAGGGGCTTCAGCCAGGAGCTCCCTCCTCATGAAGTCTTGGGCTTTGGTCTTGGAGCTGGGCCCATTGGTGAATGACTCCACCTGGGCACCAGGACCCATCTGTACACTCTGGCCTTGAACTAAGGGCACAGCTGGAGCTATAGCTGCTGACTGGTGGCTGTGAGTGTGTGGATACCAGGATGGAGGGAGAGAGGTCTGAGGCAGCACATGCACATCATGAGACTAATGTGGATAGAATGCCGGAAGAAGATGGGAGCTCTCCCCTCAAGAGACCCCGTGAACCAGGGCTTGTGGCAAAGTCACTCTGCACATTGTTTCGTGTTGAGCTGGTTCCTCCTTCCCTCTGAACTCCTTGCCTCCTTAGTGATATTCTGAGTCTTAGAGCCCCAGTGGGTGCTCAAGCTCAACATGCTGACCAGTAAGTCTGGGGCAGGGTTCAGGGATCTGCATTTTTAACAAGCTCAAGTGACTGTGATGTATGTGGTCCTCTGATTATACCTGGAAACCCAGTGTCTTTGGCTTTCTAACTGGACAGTGGAGAGGAACCCCTTCCGAGTCTCCTAGCAGATCAGAGCCGGGTGGGGGAGTTGGGGGGTGTTGTCCATGACTGAATTTATAAACTCATTCTCTGTAGGAGCTCTGTCATCAGCTGATCTTCTCCTTGTTTAAAATAAATGATGGAGTCTCCAGCAATAGCCCTGTCTCCAACCCTCCCCAGCTAAGTTTCCCGATGAGCTGGCTGCCCTAGATCAGCCACTCCCTTCTGAACTTGTTCCATCCTGAGCTGTCTCCTCATGCAGCACTTTGCACCAGGTTCTGCTCACGTCCTAAAGCCCCCAGGGTCTGCCTGTGGTTCCTGAAACAGGTGTTTCCTAAGGTTCCATCCTTGGACCACCTTTGCTTGATGGGTTTCCTCAATCAAAGAGGCAAAACTGATAGGAACCCCATCTCTACTCAGGAGAGTCCCAGATATGTATACCCAGCCTCTGCGGGGGGGGGGGGGGGGGGAGGCGCGGGAGACGGGACACCAGGCCCACTTTCTTAGGGAGCTTGATGTCTCCCCTAGGCCTGCCCACTGAAGCTCTTCCAAATAGGCTCTGATTTGAGGGGAATCTAGCTACACCTGTCACTTACGTGGTTCAGCTGGGTGGCCTCTCTGTGGCTTCTCCCTGAAGCTGCACACCCTGAGAGGAAAGGGCGCCTGCCATCTTTAAGGGAGTCCATCTCATTAGCCAGGCTTCCCTGCTGGAAACTTCTGACTTCTTTTTGCTTTCCCTGATAAAACTATTAGTACTGTCCCATCTTCCTGACCCCTGAGCCTCCCACCCCCATTGGTGTCTTCTAGTGCCTCAGGCTTGCAGCCTCGGTCTCTTTGTACCACCTCCGCCTAGGACTACAGTCCCTAGTTTGGAGTCTCTGAAATTAAACAGCAACCTGCCCACTTTGCTCAGAGCCAGAGCCAGAGCCAGAGCCCAGGGGTGTCAGCTGAGCAGGCAGATCTCCCTCTGGACCAGTCCATCTGGTGCCTGGCTTTCCTCCATCTATGTTAGGGGCCACACAGTGTTGGGCCACTGCCCCTGCTTGGAGTTAGGAGTCATGGTTTTGACCCTGGTTTTGTCCTAACCAGCCTTCTGACCCAACAGATTTCTTGAGCCCTCTGAGTTCCCATTTCCTCATCTATACCGTCGAAGCTGGTAATAACAGTCCCATCTCACAAGGCTTCTGTGAGGATTGACATTACATGACCTCATCTCTAAGCATCCTTGGCACATAATATTGCCTGATCTGTATTATCACATTTAATCCTCAAAACCACCCAGTCCGGTAGATTGTTACTGTCAGGCCCATTTTGTAGATGAGGAGAAGGAGGCTCAGAGAAGCCAAGTGATTTGCCCAAGGGCGCACAGCTATAAAAGTAGCAGAGATGATATTCTAGTATAAACTGTCACTCCAGAGCCTGAGTTTCTAGCCACTAACACCCCCATGCTCCCACCCCTGCTCTGGGTTCTCTCTCTTCATTCGTTCGTTCATTCTAATATTTACGTGCCTACTACCTAGGGATGTAGCAGTGAAGGAACAGAGGAAGCTCTGTCCTCATGGAGCTTACATTTGGGTGGGAACACTGATAGGAAGAGATGTCTAAGAACTTCTGCAGGAACTTGACTGAGACTCCTCTTCCTCACTGTCTGCCCTGGGGGCACAGAACAGGACCCCCTCTCTCCTTTCTATTGCTCCTTTTGCCTGAAGGCTTCAGGCAGTAGGCATTGGCTGAATTGGACTAGATGTGGGTTAGACCCTGTGAAGGAGAAAGTGGATCACAGCAGGACCTGATGTAGGGTTTAAAGGCATTGGAATCCTCTGGGGTTGGGGACAGTCAGGCACAAAAGGAATGGGGTTGCAGACGGTACCGTGATCTGTAGGCCAGGCTGAGGACAGGCTTTGTTAGGGAACTGCAAATCAAAATCACAGTGAGATACCACTTTAAACCCATCAGGATGGCTATAACAAAAAAAGAGGGATGATAAGTATTGGGAGGCTAGGGAGAAATCAGAACCCTCACACACTGCTGGTGACAATGTCAAATGGTGCAGCCACTTGGAAACAGCCTGGCAGTTCCTCAACATAGAGTCAACATTTGACCCAGCATTTCCACTCCTAGGTATATAACTAAGAGAATTGAAAACACATGTCCACATAAAAACTTGTACATGGATGTTCACAGCAGCATTATTCACAATAGCCGAAAGGTGGAAACAACCCAAATGTTCATCAACTGATGAATAGGTCAATAAAATGGGGTCTAGCCGTACAATGGAATATTACTCAGCCATAAAAAGGAACGAAGTACTACTGATGCATATCACTTGAAAACATGCTCAGTGAAAGAAATCAAACTCAAAAGGCCACATACTGTATGATTGCATTCATATGAAATGCCCAGAACAAGCAAATCTATAGAGATGGATTGCCAGGGGATTGCCAGGCGCTGGGGGTACAAAGATTAGAGAGTAACTGCTAACGAGTACAGGGTTTCTTTTTGAGGTGATGGAAATGTTCTAAAATTGATTGTGGTGATAGTTGCCCAACATTGTGAATCTACTGAAAAACATTGAAATTACTTTAAAATGGTAAATTGTGTGGTATGCAAGTTACATCTCAATAAAGCTCTTACCTAAAAAAATATTTGCCAGACTTCCTTGCATTGATGCTGACAGATGGCATGAGGAAGTGGACTCAAGAACTTGCGGAGTGACTGGGGGAGATTCTTTGGGGTTACATTGCTGTAGTTCTCATGAAATGATCGCTGTGTCATGACTCTGGAGGAGGCTTTGATGAATGCTTCAGGCCTCAGATATGTGTTACCCCTGAGAGTGCCCTCCCCCCATAACCTTCCCTTTGTCACTTGCCATCAATTTCAGCCCCTTTCCTTCTTGCCTTTATAGCTCTTCCCACACTTAGAATTGTTTTTTGTCTGTGGATCTGATTTTGTTTGACTCTTGGTTGGCTAAGTTTCATGAGGTCAGGGGCTTGCTTGTCTATACCTTGGTTGCCCCTTAGTAGGTACTCTCTAAATACCTGTTGAGTAAATGAACCCATATGTACTGATAATAGTAGGGGGAGGGCTGGGCTGGGCGGGGGTCCCTGCTCACTGCAGGGGAAGGAGCGAACAGAGTGGATCAGGGTGTCTCCAGGCCCCAGTGGCTTTCTTTTAGTCTCCATTTCAGTTCCAAGAGAATGTCTGTGGAAAGGAAGCCCAAAGCCTGGTCTGGCTGGGAAGAGGGGAGGGGAGGGGAGCAGGAGTGGGGGCTGGGCGGGCCTGGGGAGGAAGTCTGCAGCCCCAGGCTGCCGAGGGCGCGGCGTCTGTGTTTGCACCTTTGGAATGTGGCTGATTCACTCTGGGGGGAGCCATGTGCAGCCACCGCTGCCGCCGACATCTGGAGGCTGAATTCCAGGAGGAGACAGATTCCTGCAAGCAGATGCCAACTTTGAAGGTCAAACTGAGCGATGGAGCTGCTTTAGAAGGAGGCCCAAAGGGTCTGACACTGCCCCCTCCATCTCCACCCCTGGATTCTGGGAGAGGTGAGGCCCCATCCCCAGCTGTGTCCCAGCCCCTAAGCTACCAGAGCCTCTAGGGGAAACCACGTGAGCTCTGCAGTGAGACCTGTATTCAGTGAGACCAGCTACATAACAGCTCATATAACTGCAAAGGCTGAAGGCCTGGCTGGTCCAGTGCCCATCAGTGGTGCTGGGACACTGGCTTGCATCTTCCCATCCAGTATCCTCTGTGGTGCCCAGCTTGCCTCTCCTAAGGCTCCAGCAAGACCCCAGGCTTGCCTCTTGTTGGGTCCCAGCTCATCTCGGTCGCTGATTGGCCAGGTCTGGGTCAGGAGCTTGCCTCAGCCCAGGGCCAACACCCCTAGAGCCACACAGAGAAGGTGGGAGTGAGGGGTCCCCCAAAGGAGCCAATGCGAGGGGTTGGGCACAGACACCACACACCCCACTTGGATCAGCTGCCTCCCCAGGACTGGCTTCTGCGGCTTGTGCCAGGCACTGTTTGTGCCAGGCTCAGCTTCATGGCTCTTACCTACTGGGTGTCCCGCTGGCTAAATTCCTTAAGCTCTCAGAAGCTCCTTTTCTTCATCTATGAAATCTCGTAGGATTCTTTGAAGGATTGAATGAGACAATGCATGCAAATCCCTTGGCACCTGCCTGGCCCAGAGGAGGCAAGATGCTTACTCATGTCTAGTTCCCTTTCTCTTCCTGGGTGCTATGTGATCTGCTCTGTGATGGTGCATGTGTGTGTGTGCACACGTGTGTGTGCACACGTGTGTGTGCATGCAGCAGGCCCCTTTCTCTTCTCCAAGGAGTTCTGTATTGTTTGGCTTCTTGCCAGAAGGTTAGGGACTACACAGGACAGGGTGGAGGCAGGAGGGAGAGTGAAGGGGTTGAGGGAGAAATGTGTGGGCCTCACTTGCAGGTCTGCAGGCTCAGGCCTGCCTGCCTCTGGGAGTCACCTCCCTATCCCCTCAGCTGCACCTGGGGCTGGAGAAAGGGCCCAGGCTCTGAGGAGTGGCTGCCTCTGTCCCTCCCATGCTACATTATAAGCGTGTCTGGTCGTTTGACATTGGTGGGCAGCCCTGAACCAGGCTTGCTGATCTCAGATGTTCTCTTTCTTGGAACCCTGGAAACTGGGGGTGGGTCAGAGAGAAACTCAGGCCTGGGGCTTCTCAGAAGAACTGTTGCCCAGAGTAGTCCAAGCCTCTTGGATGCTTCGGAGAAACCAGGGGCTTCTGTGAGGGCAGAGAGCAGGCCTGCTGTAAGCTTTGTCCAGCTATTTGTGAACTGAGGTAAAGCACCGCCCAGACTCTGCTTGGGGCTGTATCGCTAGAACGAGGGTTGCACCTCCTGGGCTCAGCATCCTCCTCTCCTGCCAGCCCTGCTCAGTGACACACCTCTGAGCTGTCACAGGTCTGTGGGTGCCAGCTCATCCCCTCCAAACCACCAAAGTCCCCCGACTCTCAGCCCAAACTCTGCTGTGCACGTGTGGTTATTTTCGTCTCCATGGCTGTGGGTTTAGTACCTCCATGCTGAGCTTAACTGGGACACTGCATCAGTCAACACAGTGGTTAGTGGATCCTGCCATCAGTCATTCATTCACGTCTGTGTGTGCTGAGCATGATTGTGACAATTGTCCCAGGCTGCCAGGACCATGCTGCCTGGCTCTCATCTGGGTGTCGAGTATATTTTAATGTGTTCATCTGGTCTCTTCCATTTTATGACAGACTCTCTGAAGCTGAAGAACATGGTAATGAGAGCTGCATTTCCTGAGCCCTTAGTAAGTGCTTTTTAAAAATTGAGATGTAGGGCCGGCCGAGTGGCTCAGTTGGTCACGAGCTCGCTCAAGAGTGCAAGCTCTGAGCAACAGTGGTTCGAGTCCCTGCCCGAGCTGAGCAGCCGCTGAGCTGCCAACAGGTGGCAGGATGGCTCAGCTAAAAAAAAAAAAAAAATTTGAGATATAATTCACATACCATAGAATTCACCCTACAGTTCAATGGGTTTTACAATAATCACAGCACTGTGCATCCATCACCACCATCTAATTCCAGAACATTTTCATTGCCTCCCAAAAAAACCCAGTAGATTCAATTGTAAAATATGTACCACTTACTTGGGGGAAATTGATAATGGGGGAGGCTGGTGTATGGGCAATCTGCTCGATATTGTTGTGAATTTAAAACTGCTCTAAAAAATAAAATAAAAAACAAAAAATAAACCCTGAACCATTATCAGTCACCCCCATTTCTCCATCTCCTCCCTTCCCCCACCCCTGGCAGTCACCAATCTGCTGTCTGTCTCTGTGGATTTGCCAGTTATGGACATTTCATATAAATGGAATCATAATATGTGACTTTTTGTGTCTGGTTCCTTTTACTGAGTACCATGTTTTCAAGGTCCTTCCATGTAGCATGTGTCAATACTTCACTCCTTTTTATGGCCAAGTAATATTTCATTGTGTAGATAAATCAGAATTTGTGTATTCATTCATCCATCAGTGGGTGTCTGGGTTGTTTCTGCCTTTTGTACATAATGCTACAAACGTATGTATCATTTTTTTGTGAAGATTAAGGTTTTCTTTTTAAAGAATTTTTTGGGGAATTGGGGGATGGGAACAGTGCTGGGGAATCGGGGGAAGGGGAACAGACAACTTGCTGTCCTTTTGTTCTTCAGTCTAGTTGTGGAGGACGTTGCTTCACTGGCCCAAGTTGGCACCATCATTGCGCTCTTCCCTGGCGAGGCAGATCAGTCGCTGGCTTCTGGACGGCAGCTCACGGCGGCTGCCGGCCGCTCACGCTGGCTGCTGGCCGCTCATGCTGGCTGCTGGCTACACACAGTAGCCCATGGCAACCCACTGTAGCAGGGGCTGCAGCCTATGCCGTAGCCAGCGACTCATGGTAGCCCAGTTCCAGGTTGAGCTGTTGTTCAGTGTCTTAACTGTAGAGGGCAGTGTCACTGGCCCTCATATGTGGGATCCAAACCGGGGCCCTCTGGTGTCCCAAGCCAGCTCTTAACCATCACACCACTCGGCCGGCCCAAGATTAAAGTTTTCAGTCTAAGTACTTTTTGACAAGAACCTTGTTTAATCCTCACAGCAGGGGTGCGTGTCCGTGCTGGCATGCTCCCTCTCCAGCAGATGAGGAAACCAAGGCTGAGAGATGCGTCAAGGTCACAAAGCTGGAAGTGCTGGGATTCTCCTGCTCTTGGCCCCGGGATGCCCACTGAGGTGTTTCCATTCATTTGTAGCAGAGCCTTGCTTAGTGCTGCCCCACAGTAAATGTTGCTGCTTCTTCAAACAAAGGCCGTGCAGACCTCAAGGCTCTGTCAAGGTGAGTGCCAGTCGCCTGCTCAGTGGTGGTAGTCCTATGGTCCCTGGGAAGCACCTCAGGGGGTGATGGGAGGTCCCTACTGCTGCAGATTCGCCCACAGATCCAGGACCAGACACTTGACTGCTTCCTCTGGGTAACTTCTCAGCCTGTACCACCTCGCTTTCCTGGTAGCCCCAGGGCTGCCTTTCATCTCTTGCCTCGGATTTGGCACACAGATCCATGTTTACTCACTGGTGAACTTTGCTTCTTCCACCTTCCTTTCCCTGTGGCATGTTGGGTAGGTGTGTGAGTCCAGCTGTCAGACAAGCCCTACTCTGCCTCTCTGGCTGTGTGGCTTCGGGCAAGTTTCTGAATGTCTCTGAGCTTCTATTTGCTCATCTGTAAGGGGGGGGCTTGTAATACTACTACCTATTGATAATGATACACTGATTAGGTGGTTGTGGAATTGACTAAGAGAAGGGAGATGAGGTGCCCACTCAGCACCTAGCATACACTTGGGAAACCACCTTCTTCCATCAGTCCTTATTGCAAAAGCAGGCTGGCAGCCTGCCCGGGGAGGAGGCAGAGCTTTGTGTGTCTCCTGTCCCTGGAGCAGCTGGAGGCTGCCATGACTCAGTTCTGCCCAAGGAGGGGGAAGTCAAGGCCAGGCCTCTGAGGTTGGGACGTGGGACCTCCCCGTCCTCCTCCCTACTCTGCCCTCTGCCCATCTCCCCACCCGGTGCTTCCGGCAAAGCTGGGCAGGGTCTGATGCATTCTTTGCTGCTCGCCTGAGCCCGGCCCTCCACCCCTTCCCCAGATCTGCAGCACAGACCTGCTGCTCCATGGACCACGCTGAGTGGGTGCCACGACCTGAAGCCGGAGGGGCAGACATGTGGAGGGGACATGGGCCAAGGATGGGAGGACCTTTGGCCACCAAAGCGGAGCCTCGGGCTCCTGCCAGGGAAACCCTCTCTACTGCTGCGGCTGCTGCTCAGCCTTCCCCAGCCCTGCCTCTCTCCCGCTTCTCACATTTCAGCTTCTGAGTTACTGGCACCACCTCGTGCTGCTGCTGCTGTTGCTGCTGCTGCTGCTGAGGCCACTGCACCAGACAGACGTTAACCCCCTATGTGCTGGCAGTGGTGCACGGCCTGAAATGGGCATCAGTGGCTCAAGATCTGGAGGGGCGAAGGGAGGAAAAAGCCATCCTGAAACCAGTCCCTTTGCTTTAGCCTGGCTCCCCTCCAGGGCGTTATCTTGCCTCCTTCCTCCCTGTCTGCCCAAACTTGAAGCCAAAGCCTCCCTGACCCCGAGGAATTATTCCTTCCTTTGGCTGCCTGTGTGCTGACAGTCAACCACAGAATGTAGGCTCTATCACCATATGCTTGACCTTGTCTTTTCACGCAGACTGCATTCTCTCCCTTCATATCCCTCACTGCACTCAGCTGGGCTCCCCTCTTGCTCCTGGCCTTACCAGGTCAGGACCAGGCCACCATTCCAAGGTGAGCTTTCAATCCTGAGGCCACAGGTGGTAGTGAGGACCCTGCAGGGTACCGGGCACTGGTACTGCCCAGCCGGAACGATCTTGGGCAAGTCCCTGGGGTATGATAACAGACTGGGAGTGCAATAGTGAGGACAAAACAGGGAATTCAAGTAAAGCCTCCAGAGCAGCAATTGGCACTCAGCGGGCACTCAATCACTTGTGCCCATATACACATGTGCCCCCCCCCACACACACATACACACATGCTGGGGCTCTGAGCACCCCCTCTCCTAGGAGAACTACTCCTGTTTCCTGCCTGCCTTTCCCCTTGTAGCCACCCAAGCCTCCTTTCTCATCAGACCAGGCTTCTGTTCCCTCCCTGGCCTGGCTAGTCCCAGCCCCATCCTTTTCCATCCTCAAGTGGGATTGCACATGCTGCCTTTTCTCCCTCACCCCTGTCCACTCCTCTGAGGAGAGCCACTGCCCAGAGAGACAATGGACACTCTCCGAGCTCAACAGCACGCCAGTTGTCCTCTTCTCCTGTCCCTCTGCCTCTGGCCCTTCTCCTGAACTCGAAATGTTCCCTCCCGGTTTCTTGTGGCACCCGTGCTGGCCGTTCACCCTCCCCACCACAATCGCTTGGTCTCTAGGCTGACTTAACGCTCCTTTTATATTGACCAGAGGCCCCGAGCTCTGTGCTCTCCTCTGGTGGGAAGGGCCCAGGCTGGGTGTCAGGTCCCCTCTTTATGGCTATGCCATGCCTGGTCTACCGGTGGGATTGTCGTAGCAGCCCTGTGTGCTTATAGAGATCAGCTGAGGAAGTGGTCAGACAGCCATTTCTGTCTAAAATTGAAACAGATCAGCCAGGGTGGCCATAGGTTGAATTTTTCTGAAGGGAATGGAGCTAACTGAAGCAAAGCGTACCTGGTTCCTCCTTGTTGACACGGTGAAAAGCAGAGAAGTGTCCCTGGGGAAAGTCCCTCACAGAGGGAGGTGAAATTTTCCCATGGAGTGTGAAAGGAGGCGCTGAGTGCTGACTATGGAGGGGAGAGAAGAGGAGTGAAGGCACAGCCCACCCTAGTGGGCTGCAGTAGCAGACCTGGAAACACAGGGAGTGGGACCAGAAACGGGGGTGGGGTGGGGGGTGGACAGAGGACATACCACAGGTAAGTGTACTCCAGCCCCCTTTTCAAGGGCTTGCTTTATGAGCAAAGTGAGTCACATCGGGCTGGGCAAAGGAAGCGGGCATCCGGAGGTCAGGGCCTTTTGGGGCTCCTAGAAAAGCCCCATGCCCCAAGATCTTCAGGGCCTTGGGGGTGCGTGAGGGAGGCTAGAGGTCAGCCCCTCCACCCCAATCCCTACTTTGGGTTGCTCAAATGTGTTCCCACGCTCCCTGCCCATAAAGCATCATGCGTGCTGGTCGCCCCCTAGTGGTTGGGAACCCCCAGCCTTGTTGGCCCAGAGATCTCCCTGCGTCTAGGATAGGAAAAGGGATCAGGGCACTGAAGGATATTGAGGCTTGCTCCAAACCCCAGTCTGGGCATCTTACCCCCATTCTGCTTTCCTGGGAGTATTCAGGAGTTCCTCCCAGGCAGGGGCTTTTTGCTTCTCTGGGGCCTCCATCCCTAATCCAAGAGCTGGCGTTCACCCCCCTCTCCCAAGCAGGCTGAGGTTCCTCACACGTACCAGATCCTCCTGGGGTCTGAAAGGCCACCTGTCCAAACCCCTGATCCTGGCATATTTGTGTGGAGGAAAAAAGCTTCAAATTAGGGTTGGGGCCCTAGATTCCTGTGTAGGTTCCATCTTCAGTTCTCTGTCTACTTTTGGGGAAGACCCTTAACTTTCTCTGCACCTCCTTCATGTTCCTTCTGTCTGTGGTAGCAGTTTTCTCCTAATGTCCACAGTGACTTCTGCTCTTGTTGAGCATAGGCAGAACCTGTGCATATGGTCTCACTCCCATGATTAGGTTATGTTGAACTTGAGATAGTGACATTATCCAGGTGGGCCTGACCTAATCACCTGACCCTTAAAAAGAGAGACTTTTCTGTTTCTGGAAGAGGAAATTAGAGAGATTTGAAGCAAGAGAGGGATCCACGTGTGGGATGTTCTCTTGCTCAGATGAAGGGGGCCACAGGACAAGGACCTGAGAATGGCTTCTAGGAGCTGAGAGCAGCCAGCAAGCCGATGGGACCTCAGTGCTACAGCCGGAAGGAACTGAATTCTGCTGACATCCAGTGAGCTTGGAAGAGGATTGGAGTCCCAGATTAAATCAAAGCCATGGCTGACACCTCGATTTCAGCTGGTGTAACCCTGAGCAGAGAACCCAGCCACGCCATGCCTGGACTGTGCAACCATAAACAGGTGCTGTTTTAAGCCAATAGATTCGTGGAAACATCATACAGCAACAAGAAACAAATACAGCATCTGTCCAAAGGGAAGAATAGTATTCTAGACACATGTAGGACAAAACTGAGAAAAATCTATTCCTCCCTTTACACAGGTGCTATGTAGAATCAAAACCTGCAGCGGCTATCCGTGCTTACAATCCCTCCTCCTGGCTGCAGTTAAACCCACATTCTTAGGGTTCACATCTCTCATCTGAGCTTCCAAGCATACTGAGATGAGGGCAGGTTTGTTCTGAGAAGGGTTGTACTGACAGCACCATCAGAGCAGGCAGATCCCACTTTGGCTAAAGAAAGGAGCTCTGGAACCCTTTGCTGTAGGGGATCCCCATGATTTCTGGGCCCCCCCTGGACTTCTGGCCATCTTTAGGGTCAATAAAGCCATTTAAAAAATAACAGCTTTATGGCTTCTTCTGGCTAGGCCGAGGGGTTAGCTTCGTATGTTGAAGGACACAGCTCCTGGAATTCTTGCCTTTTGCAAGATTGAAATCATGGCAGGTCCAGATACTGATGCCTAATTCCATTTCACTGGTTTCAAAAAATGTTCCAACTCTTATGCACTCGCAGGTAGAATGAATTGTGTACTGGCCACATATGGAGGCATTGCTTTGCTGGTCTTACAACTTTAAGTTCAGGTCTAAAAAAATTCCAACTGTGAAAGCAAGATGAAAGGATTCAAAACTGTACCTCATGTTAATTTCCCATGCCTGGAGAAGCTAATGTTAACTCATCATGTGATATTCAATTTATACGATAAATTACGAACCTGGAAAAAAATAAAATAGCAGCTTTATTAGATACAATTCACCCAATCTAAAGTGTAGAAATCAGTTTTTAGTATATTCACAGGGTTGTGTAATTATCATCACAGTCAATTTTAGAACATTTTTAGCACCCCAAAAGAAACCCCCACACCCTTTAGCAGTCACCCCTCATTTCCCCCTAACTCCCCCTCATTTCCTGACAACCACTAATCTACTTTCTGTCTCTATAGATTTGCTTATACTGGGCATTTCATATAAATGGAATCATACAATATGTGACTTTTTCACTGAGCATCGTGTTTTCAAGGTTCATTCATGCTGTGGCATGAAATCAGGACTTCATTGCTTTTTATGGCTGAATAATATTCCATTGTATGGATGGACCATGTTTTGTGTATCCATTCATCATCAAAGCCTGTGAATGACTCATTCACTCCTCCTACCTGGAATTTAGGGGTGGGGCTGGGGGAAGGGGAGAAAAGGGGAGGGAAGGAAACTGGGCACTACTAGCTCAGTAGATGATCTGCATTTTTTTTTTTTAAGATTTTACTGGGGAATCGGGGAAGGGGAACAGACAAGTTGCTGTCTTTTGGTTCTTCAGTCTAGTTGTGGAGGACGTTACTTCACTGGCCCATGTTGGTATTATCATTGCGCTCTTCCCGGATGAGGCAGATGGGTCGCCGGCCTCTGGATGGCCGCTCACTGCGGCTCTTGGCAGCTCACACTGGCTGCAAGCCACTCACTATAGCTTTACGGCAGCCCACTGCAGTGTACGCTGTCGCCGGCAACTCATGTGTTGTTCACCATCTTAGCTGTAGAGGGCGCAGCGTCACTGGCCCTCATGTGGGATCCGAACTGGATCACTGCTGCTCAGAGCTGGCGTTCCAAGCCAGCTGTTAACCAACGAACCACTCAGCTGGCTCGATGATCTGCATTTCTAACAGGGATCATCATCCAAGGGCAGCTATTTGATTACACTCTTTACAGAGACTCCCCTCTTAAAGGGCAAGCAGTCCGTGGGCTGATTTTCACACCACTTGATCCCACATGCTGTCATCTCTACTGTACAGCAGGTGAGCCCCATGTTCAGTGTCAAAAAACCTTACAACATGTCTGCTCCCTTTCACCTGTGGCAAGTTTTATCAGGGAAGTTGGGGAAGAGCTCAGCCCCTCCTCTGTCCTTCCCTGCACATCACCAAACCCTGTCACTCTCCCTGGGCCGGCTCAGATGCCTCTGGTCACCACTGCCCATGGCAACCTGGTACCAGTGATATAGCAACTACCACTCATTGATGCTACGACATGCCACCAACTTCTTGTGACAGCCTGCAAGCTAGGTAGGTGCTCTATGGCTTCTGTTTTACAGACCAGGGAGCTGAGTAAGGTTGAGGAAATTGCCTGGGGTCACTGTGGAGGTGGGGTTCAGGCAGAGCCTGGATTCCGAACCATACTGCATGGCTTCTAGTCCTTTCTGGATTGCTGTTGTCCGAAGAGCAGGGAGTGTGTGTAGACAGAGACGAGGTCTGAGGACTGTGGCCCCAGGGATTGGGGGCCCCAGATGCCAAGCAAAAAAGAATTTCAAAGTCAGATATGGTAAAGACAGAAAACAGAGCTCCTTGGAGGTCACGAGTGACTTTAGCAAGAGCAGTTTTCATGGAGTTGTGGGGGCCAGAGGGAGTTGCCATTTCAGGGGGTTTTGCTGCAAAGGAGGCTCGTGAAGAGAGAGTGGTGGTTGGAAGGAAATGCAGGCTCATGGGTTGTTTTTGTTTTTAAAAATGGGAATAAGGACAGCTTGTTCTTGGATGTTGGTATAGTCCAACAGAGGCACACACTGAGGATGAAGGAGGGCGAACAGCTTCTGGAGAGACATCTCTGAATTATACACGGTTCTCCATGCACAGACATTCATCTAGACACATTACAGGTACAGGTAGGGAGGCAGAGGTAGTGACAGTGTGTGGGATTTCTCTTCTAATTGCTCCCATGTTCAGAGAAACAGGACCCGAGGTCATGAGCTGAGAGTAAGGAGTAGGGGGAGGTGATGAGGTCTTGAGGAGAGAGGTGGGAGGAGAATGGACAGGGCAACAGGAAGTGATTGCCAGTGGTCTGAGGCTCCACTCCAGGATCCTGGTCTGGCATTTAGAAATCAGATCAGTCAGCAAGGTTGTGGGATTTCCTTTCCCCAGCCCTGTTCAGCTTGGGGGGCTTAGGGGAGCAGTAGGGGCAGGACAGGTGGGGTAGGGGAGAGTGTATGCATATTGATGGGCTGTGTATTCTAAGCCAGATAAGATAAGGGGGGAAAGTTGGTAGGATCAATGGGATTGGCAGACTACAGCCCACAGGCTAAATCCAGCCCATTGACCTTTTTAAAAAAGTTTTTTGTTGTAGTAAAATAGATATGAAATTTGCCATTTGAACCGTTTAAATTGTATAGTTCAGTGGCACTGATTACATGCACAATGTTATACAATCACCACTATTTCCAAAAATTTCCATCACCCCAACCAGAAACTCCATAGCCATTAACTCCCTATTCACCCATCCCCCCATGTATCAGAACTTCATTCCTTTTAAGACTGAATAATACTCCACTGTATGGATAGGCCACATTTTGTTTATTCAATCAGCTGGACAGTGGGTGGTCTGCACCTTTCGGCTCTTGTGAATCATGCTGCTGTGAACACTGGTGTACAACATGTTTGAGTCACTGTTTTCATTCTTTTGGATATATACCTAGGAGTGGAATTACTGCAGCATATTGTAACCTCTGCCTGGTTTTGTATGGCTCACAAACTAAGAATGGTGTGGTAGATAGAAAAATGCCCTCAGCCCTCCACCCCAAGATATTTATGTCCTAATCCCCAGTACCGTTGAATAAGTTATCTTACATGGCAAAAGGAACTCTGAAGAGGTGACTAAATTAAGGATCTTGAAATGGAGAAATTATTCTGGATTATCTGGGTGGGCCCAAGGTCATTATAAATGGGAGGCAAAAGGGTCAGAGGAGATGTGATGACAGAAGCAGAAGTTGGAGTGACACACTTTGGAGATGGAGGAAGAGGCCACAAGCCAAGAAATTTGGGCTGCCTCTAGATGTTGGAAAAAGCAAGGAAATATAAATCCTTTCAGAAGGAACACAGCCCTGCGGACACCTTGATTTTAGCCAAATATAACCCATTTGGACTTCTGACCTTGAGAATAAATTTGTTTTATGCCACTAAGTTTGTAGTAATTTGTCACAGTAGCAATAGGAAGCTCATACACATCACTTTTACATGTCCAGAAAAAGTTTGCTGACTCCTAATTTAGAGCAAGAAGGTGACCTGGAGAATCAGGGGTCAAGAATCTAAGGGGTTTTGCTGAACACTCTCTGAGGACTGAGCAGGCACAGAGGACGGAGTTTTGGGATTGGGGAAGGAGAAGGGGTCAGACTAGGGATGTACAAAACCTCCTGGGAATTGGGGGGCAGCCTGGATTTTAGGGACTGCTTGTGCTACTGCCATAGTGATGGGGGAGAGGTGAGTGGAGGCCTGGGGGCAGGAGCAGCTGATCCAGCCCAGGGGACTCTAAGTTGTGCGTCTGAGACAGCTGAGAGCTCTAGGGGAGAAGGTGCCTTTGGCAGAAATGGAGAGGCCGCCTGAGTGACAGAGCTCATGGGAACCAAGCCTGGTTAAGGCAGCTCAGTAGGAAAAGAAAGAGCAAGAGGGGTAGATACTCTTCTCCCAGGCGTCATGTTCTATTCATTCATCCAGGCACGGTACACGTTGCTCAGTGTACAGTTAATATGGCCCTGTATCCTGTGTTGTCCCCCAGATGTCAGTTTCCTGAGCACATTCCCTGTCCCCCCAGTGAGACCCAGGGACTGTGATGTGAAGTGGTCTGGGCTCTGTCCTTAGACTGCCCAACGGGTTGCTTTAAGGATTGGAAAACATGCATGCAAAACTGCTCAGCATCTATAAGGTGCTCCCACTATCTAAAAACAATATTTCCTAATAATAACAGTAATCCTTGTTATTAGTAGGAGTATTTCAATTAGGAGGTGCGATTTGGGCAGAACCTTGAAGGCGGATGGGATTGGGAAAAGGCGGTGGGCAGGAGGCAGGACATTCCAAGGCAGGTGTGGTCTTCCTGAGCCAGGGGCCAACCCTCCAGGAGCCAGGGGGAGGGTCTGAGGACGTGGTAGTGGTGGTGGGGAGGTGGGGGGTGGGACCGAAGGTCGCTGCCAGCCAGTGTCCCCCGCCCCCTCAGGCCATCACCCCTGGTAGAGAGCGCACCCTGGCGGAGGAGCAAGTCTCGAACTGGCTTCGCCATGAATGAGAAGCTGCAGCCTTCGGCCCTCCCAGGCCAAGCTGGGGCGGGCCTCCTGCGGTTCAGCCTCCCGGCGGAAGGGGAAAGTGTGTGAGTGTGTGTGTGGAGGGAGGGGGGGCAGCGAGGGGGCGAGTAGAATAGGACCCGGCAGCAGCCACCAGACCGCCCAGCCGCTCTGGCAGTCAGTCCCCCGGCCGCTGCCGTTCTGGCCCCCCTCCACTTTTCCCTCCCCGCCAGGGTCCCCGCTTCCTAGGGCTGCCCCAGGACCCGAGGCTCCCGGCGCGCCCCCCTTTGCTCTCTCCTCCCCTCCCCGGCTCCGGGATTCCCAGGCTCCGGAGCCCGGGCCGGGAAGCCAGCGGGGGGCCGCTGGGCAGGGAAGGAGGAGGCTGGCGGGTCTCCGAAGTCGGCCCCAAGTTACATGTGGGAAGCGGTGGCTGTGACGCAAGTTTCCAGGGGGCCCTGGGCTCGGAGGGAGCGCGCCAGAGCGGCTCCACTTCGTGCAGTTGCAATCGTGAAAAAGGAAAAGCCCCGAGCAGCACCCCAGGCCGCCGTTGCCGCCGCATGCCGGGCCCAGCTGCGCGCCCTCCGCCCCCGAAGGCTGCAGAGCGCGCAGACCCTGCACCGGGCAGTCCCCGCCGGACCCCGGCCGCGCGGACTGGGGCTCCCTCGCGGTGGCTGGCTTTTTTTTTTTTTTTTTTTGCAACGCTTGCCAACCTGTCAGCTGATGGACCTCATCACCCATAGTGGCGCATGTAGCTCGGCCGCAGCTCGCTCCATTCACCCGCTCCCCACGAGCCCGCCCGTGGCCCCCAGCTCCCGGCTCCCGGCGGGAGGCCTGCAGACCCCCGCTGCCACCCGCCACAGGGGGCCCGTGCCCCTCTCGCCCCGGCCTCGCGCCGCCCGGGGGGCGCTGCAAATAGTCCTTTGTTTACATGCAATTCCTTACTCCGCGGAAGGAGGCCGGGGGAGTGCTGAGTTTTCACCAGCTGTTTCCCGCCTTGAAACAGACATCTGATCAGCTGCAAACACACACACACACACACACATACACGCGCCCGGGGAGGCAGGCCGGAGAGACCTCCCTCCCGCCCCTCCCGCCCGCCTCCCTCCCCTCGCCGCCGCCGCCGCCAGCATCTGGGACCGGCCGATTCTGCACCTCCGTCCGGCGCTGCCCTTTGATTCGGATTTCCATCTTGCATTCTCCGGCGGACCGCGGGACCCGGCTCGTGCAGAGGAGGGGGGCCGATCGCTATGGAGTATTTCATGGTGCCCACTCAGAAGGTGCCCTCTTTGCAACATTTCAGGAAAACAGAGAAAGAAGTGATAGGAGGGCTCTGTAGGTGTGTACTCCTCCTCCCCCCCACCCTCTTCCTACGATTGCAGCCCCTGGCCAGCCCGCCCGGGCGGGCGCGCGTGTACGCACGCATGGCCTGCGCCGCCAACCCCGCTAGCCTTTCTTAGCCGCCGGGACGGCTGCAGCCCCGCGCGCTGGGCTCGCGCCGTCCGGGGACCCTCTTCCCTCGGAACGTGGGGGCATTGAGCGGACCCGGTCACTTTTGTCCGCTGCAGGCGGGCGAGTCGCGACGTTTGTAAATTGCAAACAGACCCACGTGGTTCTGCAGCAGTCCCGGCCATGCTTGGTGCTGGTGGCTTCCCCCCCACCCCCCACCGCGCTTCCTCCTCCTCCCTCCCGCGGCGGCTTCCTTCCTCTCCTTTTTCTCGCTCTCTCTGGGCGCTCCCCTCCAAGGGGACCTGGGGGCCCCGGGGCGCGCTGGGGGCTGCTACAATGCAGCCACGCCGCGGCTCCGGGCGTGGGGGGGCGGGGAGCCGGGTGGTGCGTGTTTGCAGGGCGCTGGGCTGCACCGGGTCGGAGGCGTGCTCGCATGAGGGTGCGGGTGTGGGCGGGACCCCAGGGGCCAGCGCGGCCGGCCGGGAGCGCCGCGGACGGGGGCACGTTGGCAGCAGCTCGCCTGCTTGCTCGCCGCCCGCGCCTGGGCGCTGTTTACTAGCGAGGCCTGGACGTGACTCTGCAGCCCTCTTGGAGTAGGCGGACCTCGGCGCGCCGCCTCGCGGGAGCTGTAGTTCTCCGCGCCCCGCTGGTACGGCATTGTGGGAGTTGTAGGCGCTCCCGGGCCACGCTTTCCGCACACAAAGCTCGGTCCCCGCGGGCGAGATACGTGAAGCAGGCTGGTGGGGGTTCTTTATGGGGAGGGGGCACTAGAAGCTGCCCCTAGCCTCACGAGGCCACTGCCCGCCGCACGTGGGTCTAAGCTGCAAACTTTCCCATCTCCCGCCCCTCCCCCAGCCATTAACTGAAAGCGTCGGGTCTCCCAGCCGGGTGGGTGGGTGGTCCGAGGTTTGCGGCTCTCCCCAAGGAGCCACTTTACTAATTTGGCCGGGGTTATTACAGATTCACCCTTTACCAAAGGGTAAGGGGTTCGCGCACCCGAGTCGCCCAGGACACTTGTTAAAATTCCGTGCCCGCAACTCGGGTAGCTAGGACCTGGCAGTCTTGTCTACTGAACGCCACCCGAGAGATGGCGATGCTGCGCGGGGGGTTCTCCTGCACGCCTAAGTTTGGGACCTGCGGTTCCTTTCCTGCGGCGCTGATCTAGGAGCGAAATGGCTCCCCAGGGCTGGGGCCACGTGCTCTACCGCCTGGGCAGGCAAGGCGGGGTTGAGGGAGGTGGAGCCCCAGGTGGTGTGGCCCAGGCTGGTTGGACACCAGGGGCTGCAGACACCAGGTTGGGGGAAGGTTGCTGCACACGTATTAACCCTACCCACCCCCCGCTTCGCTACCACTTTACTCTCAAATTCAAGGAGGATGGGCCAGTTGGTTTCTGCAGCCAGCAGGGCCCCCTTGAGTGCTGGCTGGCCCTTCCGAAGTTCCACCTGGAGGACCTAGCTGTAAAAAGTTAAAGAAAAAAAAAAAATATATATATATATAAAATAGATTTTAGAGCTCTTAATATGTTCCAGGGACTTGTTTTGCCAAATTTTTCTCACTGAATTGTCAGTCTTCCTGAGTTAAGTGACCTTATAATTTCTGTGTGGGATAAGGACACAGGCTTGGGAAGGGTACAGCTACAGCAAGTAGGTAGAGCTAGGACTTGAACCCTGATCCCAGTGCCATGCTCTTATCTCCCAGCTGCTGGTTGCTCAGAGGAGGGCTGGGCAGTGGGGAGGAGGGGTTGAGCTGTTCTAGATGCTGGAGAGGACATTGCAGGCCCTGACCCTGGGCAGGCTTGGTGCAATGGACTCTGGTCTCACTCTGTCCCTAGCCCCATTTTGGCGGAGTCCATCTGTCCCCCAGGGGCCAAGCACTCCAAGTGGCAGGAACCCCCTACAGGGCTGGGCATGTGGGCTTCCTCAGCCTGCCTTGTTGGGAAACACTTGTCATCCTGTGCACACACAGCCCTGACACGGAGTTGGGGCCTCTGGGTTTGTTCATTTTTAGAAGAGGTCCTGGGGTGAAGTCGGAGACCTGTCGAAGATCAAGGTTGGGGATTGGGCAGGACCTTCTGGCCAGATGGACTCGCTTCTCAGGCTGGCGGACTTGATTCTATCCCTCAGTGACTAGCAGGGTTCCCTGCCTCCCTAGAGGGGTCATACTGTGCAGTGGGGCCCGCGCAAGCTGTGGTTTTTGACCTGTCACCTAACTGCTCTTAGCCTCTGTAAAATGGAGCACCTGTGAAGTTTGGCTATGTATATGGAAAGTGCCTGGTAGCTGTTAAAATGGCTCTCAAACTTTTAGAAGCAGGAGCATGGTGGTCCTAAAGAGTTTAGTGACTGCCCTCGGCCAGGAAAGAGACAAACTGCTCTCAGGAGTTAGAGAACAATTAGGGGCTTTGGAGTGTGTTGGGTCTCTGATTTGGTACTTACGAGGCACCTACTTTGTGCTGGGATTAAGGATGTCACAGTGAACCAGAAGTGGCCCCTGCCCTACAAGCTCAAAGTCTTGTGGTGCTAAAGGATCTTGTCAGTCCCTTAAGAGAGACTTATGGGTTCTCCTGGAGTCCTGGGTACAAATCCTGGAAAAACAAGGCATCCCGTTATCCTGTCCCCCTCCCTCTCCTCCCCTTCCCCTCTCCTTCATCCCCTCCCCCTCTCCCTCCCTCTCTCCCTTTTAAACTTCACCATGACCCTGTGAAGTGAGGCAGTATTCCTCCCATTTTACAGATTGGGAGACTGAGGCTTTGCGAGATGAAGTGGCTAAGTTTGCGATTCCACAGCTAGTAAGTGGCAGGCAGGACTGGAGTTTGCACTGAACCCACTGACTGCAGGGCTCCCTCTGAGGGACTGGAGAAGCTCTGTGTGTGTGTGTGTGTGTGTGTGTGTGTGTGTGTGTGTGTGTGTGCGTGCGCGCGCGCGCGCGCGCGCGCAGTGGTGGTGGTGGTGGTGGTGGTGGGTGTTTCTGATGGGAACAGCCTGGATGTGGTATGTTCTGGGACTGAGGGCAGGGTTGGTAGGCTGGTTGGAGTGGGGTGTATGGGTAGAAGCAGAGGAGATGGGCGAGGGCCCCAGGCTGCTTCTGTACCTGCTGCACAGAGAAGGATGAGTGCCTTGGGCATCCTTGGTGAGGGTCGTCTTTCTCCCTTCTGTTCTTTGGAGCATGGCTGTCCATAAATCCCGTGTGGCTGTCCCACCCTTACTGTGTAGCTTGCTGTTGAGTGGCAGGTATGTGAGTGACTTTGGGGCTGTGTGAAATGAGAGTTGACAGTGGCTAATTTGAGGCTGGAGCCAGCAGGGGGATTTAGGGGGACGGGGGATACTCACTGTCCTTGGGCTAGATGGGAGGAACAGGTACAGGTAAGGACCTAGATTTGAAGAGTGTGTTCCCTGCCCTGAGCCTCTGGTTGGGATGCCGACGTTATTCCCAGGGGGCTGTCTGGGGGTACTGTGGTAGTGGGGTGACAGCTCTGGTCTTGGCACCTGAGGCTGGTACCCAAACTGTTTCTCGGCAGGTGCCCTCCCTTATCCCTGAGGTGGGGAGCCCCTGGCCAGCCCCAAGAGACTGTCAAAGAGCAGTCACGGAGTAAGAGAAGCAAGAGATATTTATTGTCAGTGGACCCAGGCCACCTTTATTGCTCACCTGGGGGTCTGAAGTTGATGTAGAAAGGGGTGGGTAGGACTTTTACAGTTACTGTATATCATGTTTACTTCTGCAAAACTCAAAGAAGTGCAAAAAAACCCAACTTTAAGACATTTGCAGAAAAATCTACTTTAGTACAGTATCAGCTGAAATTCTAATTAGCTATCCTTTACAGGAACCTCTGGTTGGCCAGCACTCCACCAGTCAGAACCTTTGGTTAGTTAAATTTATTAATGAAACGGTCAGTTGGTACTTCCTGGGCTACTTAGGTGAGTGATAGTGGAGAGTCTTGGTGGCAGCCCAGGTCCCCAGAAAGAACTATAGCTTTGGGGAGAGGTCTTTTCTGGGACTTAAGTCTGCACTAGCTGGTTCCTGAGCCAAGAGGCTGGGCTGATGGACTTGGACTTGGTGGCAAAGGCAACATGATGGAACATTTGGAAGAGCTGGGCTGCCAGCTTCTTATGAGCAGGAGATGACAGTCTCCTATACCCTACCTGAGCCTCAGGACCCTTCCTTCTGGGAACTTCTAGCTGGGGCTTGCAGGCCTAGGGTCCTGCAGTCTCCTTTGATCTTCCCAGTTTGTGGACATTCTGGGGAGAAGGGAGAGGCTGAGGGTTGGCTCCCCAGAACTGAGGTTTCATTGGCAGATGAGCTGGCTGATAGGGGGCCTTGAGCTCTGGCTTGGCGACGCTTGCTCCCTCTCGCAGCAACACACATGGGGCCCTGGTAAGCAGTGGGCTGTGTGCATGAGCCTTCAGTATAGGGCGCCATCAGCAGGTGGGGGATGAGCGTGAGCTTCATTAGCGGAAGGTGCCTGTTGCTCCCTGGTCTGGCTGCCTGACCTTGGGCATGTCACTTAACCTCCCAGGACCTTGGATTCCTCATTGCAACAGGGTAATGCGGCCACTCTGCTAGGTTTCTGTGCGTCAGACAGGGAAAAACATAAAATAGTTCTGTGAATGATAATAGGAGCTAACAGGATGGCCAGGCATATCTGTGCTTGGTTCTTTTTTTTTTTTTTTTTTTTTAAGATTTTTATTGGGGAATTGGGGGGATGGGAACAGTGCTGGGGAATTGGGGGAAGGGGAACAGACAAGTTGCTGTCATTTTGTTCTTCAGTCTAGTTGTGGAGGACGTTGCTTCACTGGCCCAAGTTGGCACCATCATTGAGCTCTTCCCGGGCGAGGCACATCAGTCGCCAGCTTCTGGACGGCCGCTCACGGCGGCTGCTGGCCGCTCACGCTGGCTGCTGGCTACACACGGTAGCCCATGGCAACCCACTGCCACAGGAACTGCAGCCTACGCCGTCGCCGGTGACTCACAGCAGACCAGCTCCAGGTTGAGCTGTTGTTCAGCATCTTAGCTGTGGAGGGCAGTGTCACTGGCCCTCATATGTGGGATCTGAACCGGGGCCCTCTGGCGTCCCAAGCCAGTTCTTAACCATTGCGCCACTCGGCCAGCCCTGTGCTTGGTTCTTAATACGGGGAGACTGTCACCTGTCTTTTGGGGTGTGATGCTCTGTGGGACAGAGCAGAACCCACTCTGCTCTGTGATGAGACCTCTTGGGGGTAAGAGCCGGGCCCTGGGATTGGTGTTCAAGTACCAGCCCCAACACTTGCTGAGCTTTTCCCTTTTCAAGCCTCTGTGTCTTCACCCCACACAGGAACCATAAGGCCACATAACTCAGAGGAAGATTGTGACAATTCAATGAGAAAATCCCAGCAAAGCAAGTCCTTAACACATTATAGTAAGAGCTTGAAAAAGACTCTTTAAAAAGACTATTTACTCTGTTGCTAGGCCCTCCTGGTTGGCCTTCTGGAAGGGCTAGCCCCCAGGGTGGTTCAAGGATGGACGTGGGGCTCCTTTTTGACCCCTCACTACTCTGGTCAGCTCTGGCCCTTTGGGCATCACCCTGAGGGACCCAGGGATAGGGTGAGTGGGGGTCTCTCCCGTATCTTTCCTGAGGGGGATGCTCCCAGACAGTGTCACCCAGTGGCTTGGCTTCCTGTCGACGTCTCTCCTCATCTTTTCTTGCCCCAAAGACCCCCAACTTTAATCTACCCACCGCAGAGCTTCTGGAGGGCACTGTCAGGCCTGGGAGCCTGAACTCCGTTCTAATCCACCCTCCCCCAAATGGCAGGCACACCTCTTCGTATCAGGTCTCTGACCTGCACACCCTCTAACCATCCCAGTCACCCCCATTGTAGGGGCAGGGAAACTGGGAGAAGTGAGGTGCCTAGAAGTGGGGTAGCCAGATTCTTGGCTGTCTGACTCTAAAACCATGTCCCTCCCCACTCTGAGCCCTAAGTCCCATCTGTAAAGTGGGGATCATGGGTCCTCTTTCCAGTGCTGACATTCTGAGGCCCTGTGAGGGACCTGTACCCTATGGAAGGGGGCCCAGGGAGGCCCTGTAGGGACTGGTGAAGGAGGGGATCTTGTCTCTGGACCCTCAGCAGTGGCCGATGTGGAGCCTGCTCCCAGCTCACCCCCAGCCAACAACCTTCGTTAGGAGTGGAGGCTGAGGCCCAGGAAGGCGCAAGGACAAGTCCAGGGTCCTGCAGGGAGCCGAGATGGGACAGACAGGGTGGGCTGGGGGACCAGGAAAGGCCTTGGCTGCCTCTAGCTATTGCAGATGTGTTCCACTCCTGGGTTTCTGTGCAGACTTTTCTGCCCGGGGCTGTGCATGGGGGCCCGGCATGGCAGAGGAGCTGGACCAGGCACCTCTTTGAGCCCAAGCTCCCCTATCTATGGAAATAGGACGGCCCAGAGACTTCTCCCCATTTCCCCAAGGGTGTGAGCCCAGGCCTGGACCAGGTCACCCCGGGAGGGCCCCTCAGGAAGAAGCCAGGGCTGTGGCTTTGGGTGGGGCCAGTGGCCTCTTCTGGGAGCCCAGCATCTGGAAGCCATCAGGCCAGGGTTGGGGGGGAGTTGCAGGAGAGGGCCGGGAAGGGGGACATGCCTTCTTGAGGCCACACACAGGCCCACCCCTTGGGAGCAATGGCTTTGGGCCCATGGGCCTGCAGGCCCCGCTGCCGCCTCTACCTCCCGCCAGTGCCTCTAAGCCCGCAGCCTCACCCCCTCCCTCTGGCTGCCTTCGCTCTCACCCTACTGGCTGCTGCTCCTGCACGATGTAATCACATAATATGCAGTAACATTGCCCACTGCATGCTGGGAGCCTTGCTTCTCTGGCACAGGATGGGTCTGCCTCTTGGGGTAGGTGGGCCTGGCGTCCCCTTACTGGAGTGAATGGTACCTGTCTTGTCTTTGATGTCTTATTGCAGGGTGGCTGGAGGCTTGCGTAGGAGCTTGTGGGTAGAGACCTGGCTGTGGGGATGGGGAGGGGGGAGGGGCATTTTCCTTAGGCCTCAATCAAGCCTGTGGCTCTGAAGGATGTGGTCCAGGTGCATAGCAAGGAGCTCAGAGGAGTCCGAGAAGCAGGTGTCTCCAGTTGTCACCTGGGCCCACCTGCATCAGAATCACGGATTCTTGCAGGATTTGGGCCCCACGCAGACCTGCTGGCCAGATACTAGGGCTGGAACCTGGGTTCTGCACCGTGACTTTGACACCCAGGTGGTGCAGAACACGCTGCTCTATCACCCTGCTAATCTGTTTGGGTGTAGGCATGAGAGAGGTGTGGTATCTTTTGCAGGGGGAGAAATGCAGGTGACCCGTGGGGCCCTCTGTAGGTGAATCGTAAAGACAGGGGCGCATTGGGGTCAGGGCATGGAGGGCTGGCTCCTAGCCTGAGCATGTCCCTGCCTCCCCGCAGCCTTGCCAACATTCCACTGACCCCTGAGACTCAGCGGGACCAGGAGCGGCGGATTCGGAGAGAGATTGCCAACAGCAACGAGCGGAGGCGCATGCAGAGCATCAACGCGGGTTTCCAGTCCCTTAAGACCCTCATCCCCCACACAGATGGCGAGAAGCTCAGCAAGGTAGGCGAGGTCCAGGAGTGCTTCCAGGAGGAGGTGGTGGGCTCCAGCAGGGAGAAGGAAGTGAGTTTCGGTAGACATTACCAGCCAGAGCCCCTGACTTGTCCCTCCCACCCTCAGGCAGCCATTCTCCAGCAGACGGCAGAGTACATCTTCTCCCTGGAGCAGGAGAAGACCAGGCTCCTACAGCAGAACACACAGCTCAAGCGCTTCATCCAGGTAGCACCTGTGGAGGCCTCCCGTCACCTCAGTGCCCTGCCCAACCCCCGGGCTCCCTCTCCCTGGCATGGGCATGTCTGGGCCCAACTGCTGGCCTGGGACTCCAATGTGGCGGCAGGTCTTACCTTCCACACTGACCCGCACACTTCAGTCACTTGCCTTCCTGCCAGGGCCTTAGTTTACCCATCTATCAAGGGCAGTGGAATGGCTCTGGAAGGAACTGGGTGACTTTTGGCTAGCAGATCCATTCCGCCTCCATTCGTAGCCTGTGACCATTGGATTTGTAGAAGGGGGCTCCCAGTGCTAATGCACCTGGGTTGACAGCTTTTAGGGGCTACGATGGAGCTCCTTGACTTCTCCATTGGCGGTGGTGGTACGGGGCTGTCAGGGCACACTCACTGATTCCTTGGGGTCCTCAGGAGCTGAGTGGCTCATCCCCCAAGCGACGACGAGCAGAGGATAAGGATGAGGGCATTGGTTCGCCAGACATCTGGGAGGACGAGAAGGCGGAGGACCTGCGGCGGGAGATGATCGAGCTTCGGCAGCAGCTGGACAAGGAGCGCTCGGTGCGAATGATGCTGGAGGAGCAGGTGAGGTGGGTGGGTGGGGTGGGGGAATTCCAGCCTCTCGCTCTTCCTTTCCTCCCATCCCTGCTTCCCTTGAGCAGTTATTTACAGGAGTGCCTGCTTTGTACCAGGCCTAGGAGTGTGTGTGTGTGTGTGTGTGTGTTGGGGGCAGGGGGGTCCAGTGGGGAGCAAACCAGACAGGTCCCCCATCAGGGCTACTGTCTGTGTTGGGTACTGAGATGAGTCAAAGGATCTCACACTGTAAAAGCGCAGCTCTGATAAAGGTGCAGGAAGCATGGGTATCGGGGGAGTGTGGGGGGAGGAATTTGGGCTGCCCCATCCCATGGCTTCTCTGTTAAAGTGACTTGAGCTGTTTGAGAGGTTGGGAGTCGGGGTTGAGTCACAGTTACGCAGGCAGAGAGGGGAGAAGGGTGCTCTAGGCAAAGGGAACAACATGGGCAAAGGCCCTGTGGCTGGAGGGAGGGAGAGAGCATGGCATGAGGAAGGCCGTGGAAGGAGAGGAGGTGAGTCAGGGCTAGCCTGGCGGGCTATGGTAGGACTTTGGTCTCTACCCCAGGGTGACAGGCTCCTGCTAGGGTTTGCAGCAAGAATGAATGGCCTGCCTTGTGAAGGGTAGAGTATGGGGAGGCTGACCTCAGCAGCCCTGAGGACCCTGCATTGGAGGAGGCTCCAGGGTGTGGTAAAGGCCCTGCCCCTGAGCCCGCCGCTCTACCCTCAGGTACGCTCGCTGGAGGCCCATATGTACCCGGAAAAGCTCAAGGTGATTGCACAGCAGGTGCAGCTGCAGCAACAGCAGGAACAGGTGCGGCTGCTGCATCAGGAGAAGCTGGAGCGGGAACAGCAGCACCTACGGACCCAGGTGAGTAGGAGGCACCGGGAGGGGCTGTGTGGGCCCGGCTGGGCTGTGTGGGCCCCGACTAGGACTCTCAGACTCAGCATTAGTGCCTTGGTGTCCAGCAGGGCATATCCAGGGCCTAAATCGTTATGACGCAGATATTCCTGGTTTCCAGGTGTTTGCATACATTATTACATGAATCCTTGTAGCAGCCCTTTGAGACTATTTTACTGATCAGGAAAGTGAGGCACAGAAAGGGTAAATAACTTGCACAAGATCCTCAGTGATTGGGGCAGGGACTTGAACCCTGGCTGTCTAAATCCAGAATCTAAACTGACCACCACTGTATTATTTGGACTGCTTGCTTGGTGCTGGACAGTGAAGGGGCCATGGGATCTTGAATGGCTGGAAGCCCCTCTCTAGGCTGCCATTTCTTTGTTTCTCAACCCTCTGTTGGGCGCAACCTATCTCACACGTTCATTGTACACAAATTTTCAAATATGAAATACATTTTTACTAAGTCACAAACACAACTGGCGATAGGGTACAGTAGAGGGGGAAGAGACAAAAGTGATGAGTCATGATGCATAAGTTAACTGTTAGATATTTGAAAATTTGTGTGCAATGAATCTGTGAGATCAGTTGCGCCCGACGGAAGGTTGAAATAAGAGGGGATGGGGGATTCCAAACTGGCCAGCTCCCCATGAGTGGTCGGTGGAGGCTGTCTTGATGCAGTGGGCAGACGGAGATGGTTTTGGAGGGTGTCTCACACCCTCTGTGACCACCAGAGGGAAGGGACAGCTCCCAGACCTTTGGAGAAAGACTGAGGACCCCTGTCTTGCAGCTCTTGCCCCCTCCCGCCCCCACCCACCACCCTACGGTGATTGTACCAGCGCCGCCACCCCCTCCATCCCACCACATCAACGTCGTCACCATGGGCCCCTCCTCGGTCATCAACTCTGTTTCCACGTCCCGGCAAAATCTGGACACCATCGTGCAGGTACCTCGGCTTGGGGAGGGGGCAGCACGTGGGGGTTGTCCCCTGGGAGCAGGTGCTTTGGGGAAGATTAGAAAGTGGGGACTGAACGGGAGTGAGACAGGGCTTTGAGTGTGGGGGGGAAAAGGTCTGGAAGTTGTGTGTGTGTGTGTGTGTGTGTGTGTGTGTGTGTGTGTGTGTGTGTCCATCCATCTCTAATTCTTCCTCGNTGTGTGTCCATCCATCTCTAATTCTTCCTCGTGTGTGTGTGTGTGTGTGTGTGTGTGTGTGTGTGTCCATCCATCTCCAAGTCTTCCTCTCTGTTTTGGGGGTGGGAGAGGGAACTCTGTGGAGAATGTGAAGGGGGAACAGGAGAGACTGGGGATAGGATGGCCCTGAAGGAAGACCTTGTTCCTTCTTTCCACATGGGGTTTGCTGAGAGGGTCCTTTGCTCCCAGAGCCCTGGGCTTCGAGAGTTCCTGCATCCAGCTCGGGGGTTGGTCCAGAATTTCCTCTCACATGGGGTTGAGGCGGCAGTGGCTGGGATATAAACCTCCTACAGAGGAGGAAGAAATGAGATAAGCTCTGGGGGTCAGGCCTGAAGTCACTGCTGTACTCTTCCTAGGGCAGAGACCCCTTGGAAGCCCCGGCAACAAAAAAAGGAATAAACTAAACAAAAAAGCCCATCAACCCCTGGACCTTTAGTTGCACATAAACCCAGCAGATTGAATAATAAAATTAATAACAAAGACCTTCCATCAGTGAACAGGCTGACTCTGACATATGTAAATAAATGAAAGACGCCGGTGACTTCTAAGCAGCTTTGCTGTGTCATCTGGCAGGGATTTTTCAGCTCAGTATAGGGGTTTACTAAAGTTTGTTTTCCCTTGACTGGCAAGCCACCTGCTGCTTTGCCAGGCTTACTTCTAAACCTTTGTGGGATGTATGTGTGTGTGTGGGGGGGCATATGGTGGCTTTTCGCGTGCATCCGTCCATCCTCACCACAGTCTGTCCCCCCAGGCGATCCAGCACATCGAGGGTACCCAGGAAAGGCAGGAGCAGGAGGAGGAGCAGCGGCGAGCGGTCATCGTGAAGCCAGTGCGAAGCTGCCCGGAAGCCCAGGCCTCTGACACCGCCTCCGATTCAGAGGCCTCGGACAGCGATGCTATGGATCAGAGCCGGGAGGAGCTGGCAGGGACTGGGGGGCTTCCCTGACCACCCCCCAGCCCTCCTCTCCCTTCTGGGGGCTGGAGGGGGCCGGGGCAGCAACAGGGAGTACATCCAGGCCAGCGAGTGAGGAATTTTTACAAAATTATGACGTCATTTGGGTCTCTTTTATGACCTCTTTTTCAATACTGTAAATCAACCTTTGAGCAAAGGCCACCCAACCTGTGGCCCCTGGGGCTGGGGTGGTGGGAGTGTGTGGGAGCACCGGGACACCTGGGGCTGGGCCTCGCCCGGGAGGCTGGGGGAGCTAACACTGAGGTGCCTGGCCTCTCTCCGCCAAAAAAGCATTTTTTCATTTAAATATGTTTTTAAGAACAGGGAAAAATCAAACAAAACCCCACATATTTCTGCCCTCCCCAGAGCCAGCCCTATGACTGTCAGTTTTTAACTGCCTCCTTACCTCTTATTTTTTGGTTTTCTTCTTTCTCCTTTAAGCACTTACATGGGTTGGGGGTCTGGCTGGGTCAGGACTCTCTGGGGATCTGGGGTCGAAGTTCCTTCTCGGTTGGGGTTTGCTGCTGCCCTTTTGCCCTGCCCTCCCCTCCCCGCCCCATCTCAGCACTAGGATTCGCCACTCTCCACCACCAGCCGGCTCTCACTTTTCCCTCCAGGTTTCCCATCTTCGAACCCCAAAAATGTCTTTGTCTCTCTTTTTGTTTTGTTTGTTGTTGTTTTTTTTTTTTATAATTTTGAGGTCTTTGTGTTCATGGAGAGCTATTATATTTTGTTAAGAAAGTGGGGGGAAAAAACCAAGAGGCCACTGTGCCTTTATAAAGAAACAAAATAAAGTTTGTACTTTGTTTTTTAGATTCTGTGTCTCCTGGTACATGCTGTCCTGAGTTGCTGGGGAAGGCTTCCTGGACTAGAGTACAGGATGCCTTTTGGGCCCACCAGAGGGGACTGGATGTGGGTGAGCATGATGACTCCCCCAACCTGTGTGTGGTGTTGCAGTGAGAAATTAGGGTCCTCACATTCTCTGCGATTACTCGGGGTATTCTGCAAAGATCGGAAATGGTGTTGGGGGTGGGAGGAGTGGCTCCCATCTCCTTGATGGGGACTGGGGGGGTCAAGGAGAGAATGAATAACTAAACCACAGGTTCCTATCTCCTAGAGAAAGGACACAGGATATCCTAGTTGATCCCTAGGCTTTGCCACGTTTTCAGCTTGTGTAACCTACCTGAACCTCAGTCTTCTCATCTATAGAAGGGAAGGGAGCATTCCCTCATGATGTGTTTAAGAGCTAAGGTCCTGGAGTTGGGGTGGCAGTGGTCAGGCAGGTGGTCAGCTCCACCTTGGGCAAGCCACTCAATATTTGAGCCTCAGTTTCCTCTTATGAAAGGTGGGAATAATAATGGCACACGGATAATTCATCTTATGGGTGGGGGATGGGAGTGGTTCTTTAAAATCCTTCATCCTCCATGACCAGAGAGCACTTTATAATGTACCCTTCTGGGCCTGCTTTTCCCCATGCTCACTCTGTGCCAGGTACATGGGAACCAAGTCTAGAGTGAAATAGCCAATTCACTTCTTACCCTATAGTGAATGTCTCCAGACATGAAATTATTGAATAGAAAGGCAGTCAGGAGCCTGCAAATTTTTTTTTTTTTTTAGAACTTTTGTAACTTTTTTTAAAGGTGAAATTCACATAATAAAATTAACCATTTTAAAGGGAATGATTCCGTGGCATTTAGTATATTCACAGTGTGTGCAACCATCATCTCTATCTAGTTCCAAAATGTTCTCATCACTCCACTTATTAATCAGTCTCCCCATTCCTCCCTTCTCCCAGCCCCTGGAAACCACCAATCAGCATTCTGTTTTACAGCATTTAAAAAAAATTAAAAGTGTGATTTACATTCGGTAAAATTCACACTTCGTAGTTTTTGTTTGTGAGCTTTGACAAATGTCTACAGCTGTGTAACCACCACCACAATCGTAATGTGAATTTAGTTCCCTCATCTCCGGTGTTCCCTCATGTCCCTTTGTGGTCCATCCACCCAGCTCCTGGTAATCCCTTATCTATTCCTATAGGTTTGCCTCTTCCAAAATATCATAAATGGGATCATACAATATTTAGCCTTTTTTGAGTTTGGCTTCTTTCACTTAGCATTATAACTAATTTTCTCTCTTTTGGGGTATATCTAGCTAAACTTACATAAGTTAAATACGTGTCCGAGAGGAGAGGCTTAAATAGGATCTGGGTAGGACAAGGCCTGCGGAGCGACTCCTTTTGGGCAGGTGCAAGGAGGGCCCCACGGGCTCCATGCAGTTCCTAAAAAGATCAATAGAGAGCGCTGTGGGCCCAGGACATCTGGCCCTGCAGGGGCAGAGGCTCCGCCTCCCGATGCCTGCGGGACTTTAGTTCCTATAGGCCAGAGGCGGAGCTTGGGGTGGGGTCAAGGAAGTCCCCCCTCCCCCGACCTGCTGTGGCGAGCCCTGAGACCGTAGGCGGTCTCACCAACAGGCGGCGGGAGTCGGACGCAGCTCCGGGCCCCGCCCCTTCCCGGACTGGCCCCACCCCGCCTTGGCGCGCATGCTCTGGCTCCTCAGGCAGTCTCTCGCGCGCTCATCTGGCTCCGCCCCCGCGCCAGGCGTCCGCGCACTCACGCACGCCCCGCACGCAAACGCCTCAAACGTGCGGCTCCCGTGTGTCTCCCGCGCGGAGGCGCTCGCTCACTTCCGCAGCTTTTGGTTCTGCCACCCCTGGCTGCGACGCGCTGTGTGGCGCCAGGTGGTGCAGCAGGCACTCCCGCGCGGAAGTCCGGCCCACCGCACACGTGACTTAGGATGGTCTGGCGGCCGCGGTAGAAAAGGTGACTAATCTTAACATGTTTAATTAATTTCTACCCATGGTATCCGAAACATTGTCATTTCAGCACAGGCGAGGAAAGTAAGAAACTACAAAAGAAAATTTTTTTTCCTACCTAGCCCGAGGAGCTCTGGATGCGTCATGCTCAGGCCACACCTCTCAGGGGACGCCATGGTTCAGGGTGGGTGGCGTGGATCCAACCCTGGGGGCACAAGGGAGCCAGACCTGGTGGTCAGAAAGGGCACGGCCTGGGAGGAGGAAGAAGTGAGGAAGATGTCATGCCAAAACCTACTAAAGCCATGCTAAGAACCCTGGACTTTTATTTTTGTGAGAGGAACATGATCAACCCAACGTTCAACAAAACGCATTTTAAAAACCTTTTTTTTTTTAAGTACTTCTGTATAACACACACTCAGAAGAGTATTTTCTCAAATTGAATATACAACCATGTAGCCAGCACCCCACCAAGCCACTAAGTGGTTTGTTTTTTTAAACTGAAAAATTTTTGGAAATAATTATAGAAATGTACTGGACGGTCCTGTGCACCCTTCACTCAGCCTCCCCCAAACGTCTTGCATATCTAAATTACAACATGGAAACCAGGCAGTTGCTATTGGTGCAGTCCATGAGGCTTATTCAGATTTTACCAGTGTTACATGCGCTCACTTATGTTTTTACATAGTTCTGTACCATTTGCACCAGCACTGTGTGAGAATTTGAGTATTCTCTACATCCTCACCAGCACTTGATATTGTCAGATTATATATTTATTAGCCATTCTGGTAGGTGTACAGTGGAATCTCACTGTGGTTTTAATTTCTATCTTAATGGACTAGTTTTGTCTATTTCAGATGTTCATAAGAATCATACAGTATATCGTTAACCCTTGAACAACATGGGGGGGTTAGTGGCGCTGACCCTCCAAGCAGTCAAAATCCACGTATAACTTTTGACTCCTCGAAAAATTAACTATCGTCCCTTGATATTCTTGGGGGTTTGGTTTTAAGACACCCAGCAGATACCAAAATCCGAAGATGCCCAAGGCCTTTATATAAAATGCATACAAGTCGACTTCACACCCTCACATTCCCAATCTTGGATTGAATATACTTGGTTCAGTCCAAGGATGAGAAATCTGGGGGTATGGAGGGCCAATGGCATATTAAGGCCGACGGTATAGTTTAAAAATCTGTGTATAAGTGGACCTGCACAGTTAAAACCATGTTGTTCAACTATATATGGGGGATGCCAAAAAAATTTATACAAGTGGACACCGGTCAGCGTTGCTCAAATAGTAGTTCGCCTTAATCAGAAGTGTCTGGATGCTGATTGTAACCACTTTGAGCACCTCTTGTAATTGCAGAAGTCAAACATGACTTGTATTCATCTTTTGTTATTGATATATATTAAGTATTACAATTTTAACAGAGTTACCTTTCTTAAAATGTGTATACATTTTTTTGGCACCCTCTATACTCTTTGTCTGGCTTATTTTGCTCAACATAATGTCAGATTCATTTATGGTTTTTTTTGTTTGTTTATATCAGCAGTTTGTTCATTTTTATTGAACAAACTTAAGTATATTCCATTGTATGAATATACCACAGTTTGTTTAGCCATTCACCTAATGATAGACATTTAGGTTGTTTCCAATATGGCTGCTGGGAATGCATTTTAGTAGGCACTATCCCCGGAATAGATTGTGGCACTTCCACCTCTGCCACCAGTGTGTGAGGTGGTCAGGTGGCAGTGGAGGAGAAGATATATCCTAAGCATGTGGCCATTGACTGCCTTTGGTGGTGGTTTCTTTGAGAGGGGGCTGGGCATTCTTGTTTCTTGTGGCCTCCCTGCCCTATTTTAAAGGTCTCCCTTAGAGATAAACTTCATGGGAAATGTTTGCTCCCATGATCTCAAGGATGGTTACATTATACCATGTCCTCTTTAAGAAGAGCCTCAGAAGAAATTCCTGTCGAGTCTCAGTAGCAGAAATAATTTCGCTTCTCCCAAGCAGTTGGTTTGTTCTTATTTTAAGGACACTGAATTGGCAAGTGATCAAGTTACACACATGTGAGGGACTTAGTGTGTAGTGCCATTTGCTTTTGTATCAGCCTTGTGAATGTCTCCATTTTGGGTGCTTGCCTTTGTGTGGTTTTCTTCTACTGTTACTTCCAACTCTTGCTTTCTTACTGTACTTTATGAGTACTTGGAACCCATCTTTGAAATTTTGTGGCACAAGGGGTTATAAATAAATGCCCCTTGTATTATGATTTGGCAGCAGAGTAGTTGCCCCAGCTCTGTGAGATGTTTAAAGGGCTATCTAGTTGTGGAATGGGGGGCCTTCTTGTGACCTTGGCCTCCTTAGTGGTTGATTAACTGGCCTCAGACCAGTATATAAAGCACATGCAAATCCTCCAGCTGCATTTTGGAGCTGGCTGGCCATAAAGTCCTTAGCCTCAGATTTTGTTGGCTCTGGTCCCACCTTGTCCCACCTGAGTCTATCCATTGTCCCTTTATCCAGCTGCCCCTCTGTGCTTTCCTGGATGCTCCTGCCCCTGTGGCATTTGTCTTTTTCACTCTTGAATTCAGCTTGCCTTCTCATGCCCTACAATTTCTGGGCTAGGGTGGGCTTAGCACCACCCCCTGCCTTGGTCCCCTCTCTTTTCCTGCCCTGCTAAGTTGCAAGTTTCTTCTGTTGATTGACAAGAGCACGTGCTGACCCAGAGGAGGGGGGCTGCTGAGCAGAACCAACCCTAAGTCTCACAACTGTAGAAAGGAATGTGCTCCCAAACCTGCTCTCCCAAGCACACCCCTGGTGTTGAAAAGGAGCTAAGAGTGACAGCTGCAGAGTTTCCTGAGTTAGGGGGCCCAAGTCACAGGTCCCTCCTGGGTGGGTGCAGCCTGTCTTGGTGGACAGCCTCAAGATCAAATTAAAGAGGAAACAGGAAAGTGATTAGAGAAGGCTTTAGGTACTGCACATGTACCAGAGATTAGTTTGTTGAAACTTCTCTCACATTGTCTCACGCTGTGGAGCATACAAAGGATGCTCTGAAAATTTCCATTGCAAAGAGAACTGACAGAAATCTTCTGTTCTTTTGTAAGTAGAAGGAAATGTCAGTGGGTCTGGCTAGGCACTGGAGGTTAGTGGGGGGCTGCTTATTTGAGATCAAGGGAAAGGCGGTCTTCATTCCCCATGGGATCCTTGTGGTACGTGTCCCTGGCTTTGGGAAAGTGATGTGGCAGGTGGGGGGGGAACCCTGGCTTGTTCTAGATCTCACATCGTATTCAAAACAGCGGAGTTGGTGCTCTCTGGTAGTGAGTTCCCTGTCACTGGAGGTATTCAAACAGGCTGGATACGTATCTGTCAGTTATTGTGGAGGAGATTCCTGCTCTGGGTGGGAATGTGGGTCCTAAGGTAGGTGACCTATAATTACTAAGATAAAGGGGAAAATATTCTCAATGAAGGTTATTTGTTTTAGTGTCAAGTGTAGGGCAGATTTGGATACAGAGACCTGCATTTTTGGGGTCCCACTTGGTTTCTCCAGCCCCTTGAGGAACTGTTCAAGGCATGGATTAATCTAGGAAGTCAGTTGCCAAAAGTGAGAGCGAACTGCAGGAACTACGTGAGGGTGAGGTCCCTTAGGCCATGGGCTCTGGCAGCTTCGGGCTGTGACTGAGGTGGGGGAAGAGGAGGTCTGTGCTCCGGGAAGGTGGCAGTGGTGGTGGGTGGTGTGGGATGAAACCAGTGTGGAGATTTTCCAGGGCTAAGTCTGTTTAAGAATTTATGATCTGAGGCCGGCCAAGTGGCGCGTTGGTTTGGAGTTGGCTTGGGATGCTGGCTCTGAGCAGCAGGACCCCGGTTCAGATCCCACATATGAGGGCCAGTGACGTTGCGCCCCCTACAGCTAAGATGGTGAGCAACAGCTCAACCTGGAGCTGGGCTGCCGTGAGTCACCAGCGATGGTGTGGGGCTGGCCGGTAGCAGGCATGAGCTTTTGTGAGCTGCCGTGAGCCGCCGTGAGTGGCCATCCAATGACCGGGGACCTATCTGCCTCAGCCGGAAAGAGTACAATGATAATACCAACAGGGGCCAGTGAAGCGACGTCCTCCACAACTAGACTGAAGAACAAAAGGACAGCTACTTGTCTGTTCCCCTTCCCCAATTCCCCAATACTGTTCCCGTCCCCCAATTCCTCAATAAAATCTTAAAAAAAAAAAAAAGAATTTATGACCTGAGAGTTTATCTTTAGTTTTTAATCTCTCTTGTTTTCCAGACAAGGTGTCTTTTTTTAATTCTTCAATTTAAAAAAAATTGGGGTAAAAAATACATATATATGGCAAAATTTACCATTTTAACCATTTTTAATGTACAATTCAGTGGTATTAAGTACATTCATCACCACTTATATTCATCTCCAAAACTTTTTCATTATTTTAGGGAGAAACACTTTACCCTTTAAACAATAATGCTCCATGCCCCTTTCTCCCCAGACCCAGGCAACCTCCATTCTACTTTCTGTCTTCTCTATGAATTTGCCTATTTTAGGTACCTCATATAAATTGAATCATATGGTATTTGTTTATTATGGGCTTAATTGTCACCCCCCAAATTCATATGTTGAAGTCCTAACCCCCAGTACCTCAGAATGTGACTGTATTTGGAGATGGAGTCTTCATGGAGGTAATTCAGGTGAAATGAGGTCATATGGATGGGTCCTAATCCAATACGACTAGTGTCCATATAAGAAGAGGTGATTAGGACACGTAACAGGTTGAAAAATGACTCTGTGAGGACACAGTGAGGAGGTGGCCTCAGAAGAAATCAAACCTACCCACATGTTGATAACTTGGACTTCAAGCCTTGAGAACTGAGAAAATAAATTTCTGTTGTTAAGCTACCCAATCTGTGGTATTTTGTTATGGCAGCTTGAGCTGATGAATACATTGTCCTTTTGTAACTGGCTTATTTCACTTAGCATAACATTTTCAAGGTTCATCCATGTTGTAGCATTAGAATTTATTTTTTTTAATGGCTGAATAATATTTCACCATATGGGTAGATCACATTCAGTTTATCCATTCATCTGCTGATAGACACTTGGGTTGTTTCCTCCTTTTGAGTATTGTGAATAATGTTGCTTTGACCATGAGTGTATAAGGATCTGTTTGAGTCTAAATATTATCTTTCCATCAAATACAGTTAACCCTTTAAATAGTGCTGGGCCCACCCTTTCCCTTCCTGCCTGGGTTGGGGTTCTGTGGCTTTCGCTGACCCCACGCCTCCCGCACCACCCTCCACCCCGTTTTCCTGATGTGCGGATTCCTCTCTGCCCCTGACAGCGTTCACTTGGACTGATGGGAAAAGTCAAGGGTTTGTGAGTCAGACGGATCCGGGTTCTAATGCAGGCAGCTCCGTTCTTCGTTGGAGACATTGAACAGGTCACTTCAGCTCCCTGAGCCTCGGTCTTCTCGTTGTGAAATTGTGACGTATGCCCACCTCTCGTCACACGTGAAGCACTCAGCACAGAGTGAACGTTTCATTGACTTTGACTTCCTTTTCTGTCCATGACCAGGTGCTACCTCCTCCCCTCATGTTGGCCACTGTCCCCAGCCATGAACATGGATTGGAAGACTCAAGATTGGTGTATTGGTCAGGGTTCTCCCAAGAAACGGAACCAATAGGAAGTGTATTTATAGAGGGAGATTGTGGGGACTGGAAAGTCTGGAATCCACAGGTCAAATTGACACAGAAAATTAACCATAGAAGTTGGTTACTTCTCAGTTCTCTTCAAACAGATCTATAAATTCATTGTAATCCCAATTAAAATCCAAAAAGGCTTTTTCAAAAACAATCGACAGGCTGATTCCAAAATTCATATGAAAGTGCAGAGGAACTAGAATAGTCAAAACAACTTTGAGAAACAAGATCAAAATTGGACGATTTACACTGTCTGATTTCAAGACTTACTAGGAAGCCTGGTGATCAAGACAGTGTGGTATTAGTGAAAGGATAGACATACAGATCAATGGAACAGAATGTAGCCGAGAAATAGATTCATACCCATTGGTGAATTGATTTCCCCAAAGTGAAAAGGCAGTTCAGTGGAAAAGGCACAGTCTTTTCAACAAGTGGTGCTGGAAAAATTGGACACCCATATGTAAAAATCTAAACTTGTTCCGTATTTTGCAACATATTAAAAAAAATAGCACAAAATGGACCATAGATGTAAATATAAAACCTAAAACTATTACACTTTTGGAAGAACACAGGAGGAAATATTTGTGACTTTGGGTTAGGAAGCGTTCTTAGGTATGACACCAAAAGCATAATTCATAAAAAAACAAGTTGATACACTGGACTTGATTAAAATGAAGAACTTTTGCTCTGTGAAAGACATTTTTTTTTAAGATTTTTATTGGGGAATTGGGGGGATGGGAACAGTGCTGGGGAATTGGGGAAAGGGGAACAGACAAGTTGCTGTCGTTTCATTCTTCAGTCTAGTTGTGGAGGACGTTGCTTCACTGGTCCAAGTTGGCACCATCATTGCGCTCTTCCCAGGCGAGGCAGATCAGTCGCCGGCTTCTGGACGGCCGTTCACTGCGGCTGCTGGCCGCTCACGCTGGCTGCTGGCTACACACGGTAGCCCATGGCAACCCACTGCCACAGGGGCTGCAGCCTACGCCGTCGCCGGCGACTCATGGCAGCCCAGCTCCACTTCGAGCTGTTGTTCAGCATCTTAGCTGTGGAGGGCAGTGTCACTGGCCCTCATATGTGGGATCCGAACCGGGGCCCTCTGGCGTCCCAAGCCAGTTCTTAACCATCGCTCCACTCGGCCGGCCCTGAAAGACATTTAAGTGAATGAATAAACAAGCCATAGACTGGGAAAGAATATTGACAAATGATATAGCTGAAAAGGGCTTGTATCCAGCATGTATAAAGAACTCTCAGGGGTGGCCGGGTGGCTCAGTTGGTTAGAGCGCGTGCTCTTAATAAGGTTGTCGGTTCAACTCCCACATGGGATGGTGGGCTGTATCCTCCACAACTAGATTGAAAGGGGCGACTGGACTTGGAGCTGAGCTGCGCCCTCCACAACTAAGATTGAAGGACAACTTGACTTGGAGCTAATGGGTCCTGGGAAAAACACAGTTTCCCAATAAAGTTTAAGAAAAAAACAACAACTCTCAAAACTATAAGAAAATAACCTGTAAAAAATGGGCAAAAGGTTACTACAGGTATGTCACCAAAGACACACCAAAGATGTGGATGACAAATATGAACATGGAAACATTAGTCAATAGGAAAATGCAAATTGAAACTACAATGAGACATCATTACACACCTACAAGAATGACTGAAATTTAAAAGACTTGCCTAGGCTGGCCGAGTGGCTCAGTTGGTTAAGAGCTTGCTCAAGAGTTTGAGCTCTGAGCAACAGCGGTTTGAGTCCCGGCCCGAGCTGCTGCTGAGCTGCCAACAGGTAGTAGGATGGCTCAGCTAAAAATAAATAAATAAATAAATAAATAAAAGACTTGCCAAGTGTTGGCAAGGATGTGGAGGAACGGGTGGTGGGAACATAAAATGGTACAATCATCTTCGACAAAAATTCAAGAAAACCACGATGTAACTCACCCATTCCACTTCGAGGAATTTGTCCAAGATAAGTGAAAGTATATGTCCATAAATTTAATTGTGTGCAAATGTTTATAGCAGCCTACTGGTCATCGTCAAAACTTGAAAACAGCCTAAATGTTTCTTAACAGGTGAATTGATAACATGGTAAAGTAAGTCCTCACTTAAGGTCGTCAATAGGTTCTGTGATTTTAAGCGAAATGATGTATAAGAAAACCGGTTTCACTGTAGGCTAATTGATATAAACAAAAGTTAAGTTCCTATGGCATCTCATCAACATAATGAAACAATGTTGAATGAAACAATATTATTTGAGATCCTGCTGTATACCCACACAATGGAATACTACTCAGAATAAGAAGGAATGAACTGCTGATACATGCTACAACATGAAGAAATCTCAAAATAATTATGCTGAGTGAAAGGAGCCAGATAAAAAACACATACGGGAGCCGGCCAAGTGGCGCAATGGTTAAGAACTGGTTTGGGACGCCAGAGGGCCCCGGTTCGGATCCCACATATGAGGACCAGTGACACTGCCCTCCACAGCTAAGATGCTGAACAACAGCTCAACCTGGAGCTGGGCTACTTGTGAGTTGCCGGCGACGGCATAGGCTGCAGCCCCTGTGGCAGTGGGTTGCCATGGGCTACCGTATGTAGCCAGCAGCCAGCGTGAGCGGCCTGCAGCCGCAGTGAGCGGCCGTCCAGAAGCCGGCAACTGATCTGCCTCGCCCGGGAAGAGCGCAATGATGGTGCCAACTTGGGCCAGTAAGGCAACGTCCTCCACAACTAGACGGAAGAACAAAACGACAACAACTTGTCTGTTTCCATCCCCCCAATTCCCCAATAAAAATCTTTAAAAAACAAACAAACAAACAAAAAACCACATACGGGCATGATTCCATTTATATAAAAATCTAGGAACTGCAAATTAATGTGTACTGACCGTAGATCAGGGGTTGCCGGGAAAGGGGTAGAGGGAAGGACTAGGAAAGGACAGGAGGAAAATTGGGGACTGAGGAATCTTTGTTATTTTGATTGTGGTTATACACATATGTGAAAAATGTATCAAATTGTAAACTTTTATTTAAAAGATTTTTATTCCCCAATTGGGGGGTGGGAACAGCGCTGGGGAATTGTGGGAAGGGGAACAGACAACTTGCTGTCGTTTTGTTCTTCAGTCTAGTTGTGGAGGACGTTGCTTCACTGGCCCAAGTTGGCACCATCGTTGCGCTCTTCCCGGGCGAGGCAGATCAGTTGCCGGCTTCTAGACCGCTGCTCATGGTGGCTGCTGGCTGCTCACGCTGGCTGCTGGCTACATACGGTAGCCCATGGCAACCCACTGCAGCAGGGGCTGAAGCCTGCGCCATCGCCGGCGACTCACAGCAGCCCACCTCCAGGTTGAGCTGTTGTTCAGCATCTTAGCTGTGGAGGGCAGTGTCACTGGCCCTCATATGTGGGATGCAAACTGGGGCCCTCTGGCGTCCCAAGCCAGCTCTCAACCACCGCACCACTCGGCCGGCGGCCCTCAGATTGTAAACTTAATTTGTGTTGTTTGCTGTGTGTCCATTTCAGGTCAATAAAGCTGTTAGAGGTAAAGTGCACAGAAAATACCTAGTTCACTCTTGGTGCTTTCCAAGGCAGCCGACTACTACCCTCACAGTGACACCCTCCCCCAGCCTCACAAGCCAGTGTCTGCTTTCCCTCAGCTTCACAGAACTGCCTCTCGGGGGCCATCACATGCTCTTAGGAAAATTGCATCAAATAACACATCGCAAAGGCAGTGGAAGGTTCGGGAACTTTGCCACTGGAAATGGATTTCTGTCCCTCGACCCTCTCTGCCTTACATCACATCTTCAGACTGGCTTCCCCCTTCCCCCTCTCGTCAGCACTCTGTCTCTTCCAGAGGCCTAACCTAACCTAACCAGAGGGAAGGTTAATTTAGCCATCGACCTCAAAAGACTTCGAGGGTTTCCCTTAACTTAACCATTAGGGCTTTACCCTCCTGATTTTGGGGAGGGGCTGAAACATGTCAGTGGCTCTCAAATAGGGTCCTAGTTACTTGACTCTACACTCCCTCTTGCAGGAAATTGAGGCATGTCAAGGTCATTGACTTGCTGCAGACTTTGGATCAAGTTAGTGCAGGGACTGCACTAAACTCGGGTTCCTAATTGCCAGACCTAACTGAAGGGATGAACCACTACTCACCCCCCTCCGCGTGACCCATGTCATGTGACCCCAGGGCTGCTGGGGGAGAGACTCCAGCCGAGGCCCTGCCTTCTGGGGCCTGGCAGCTGGCACAGCAGTGACAGTGAGCCTCTGAGTGGCCTTGCAGGGTCTGCACTGCTTCCCCATCACGTCCGCCCAGTTGCCCTAGTGACTGTGTGACCCTTCTCCCCCGCCCTCGCTGCCACCAGCCCTATAAATAGAGGCGAAGAGCAGCTGGGCTCTCTTGGCAGTCACCATGAGGGCGCTGGTCCTGCTCTGCTGCTTTGTGGCGTCGCTCCTGCTCCCAGGACAAGCAGGTATGACCCCACTCCTGTCAGCCAGGCCAGACTGCAATGTCGTCTGTGGTGTGGGGGGCTTGGGTGGTAGTTGGAGGATGAGGCCTCTGTGATTCCTGGGGCTGATGGCTGGTCTCACGTCATTCCCATTCTCTTCTCCCCTGGGGCCCAGGAGAAAGAACTGAGCGTGGAGAGAACCTGAGAGCAGTCAAGGGGCTCGTGGGAAGGCCAGAGGAAGCAGAAGCAGTGAACTAGGATGTGCAGGAAGGTGCAAGGCCTGAGTTGGGCCAAAAAGAAGGTCTGGCTAGTAGATGCTGGGGAAGAGCACCACAAAAGCCAAGACTAGAGGAACCTCCTAGCCAGACAAAAGAACCTGATCTTGCAGCTGGAGGGGCCCCTGGAGGTAGCTGACCCTCTCAGCTGGTGGAGATCTGGCGGGGGGCCTGGCTTTGCAGGATTGAGGATGGGGCTACGCTGGGCAGTGTTGGGAGTCCTTGGGAGCAGTGGGATAGAGTGGGGGGTCAGTTTAGGATGGGATTGGAGATAGAGTCGGGGATTGGACTGGAAACTGAGTTGGACACAAAGTTCAGAAGAGGAAACAGGACTGTTCTGGAGTAGAACTGGGCTCAGCTGGGCTTGGTTAGAAGGGGCCTGGGGGATGGTGTGCCATGGTTTTCCTTTGACATCTCAGCACTGCGTGTGGAAGGGGCAGCTCTGGTTACAGCATGGAGGTTATTTATAGGTGTGGAGGGGACACCAGAGCCATTTTGCCACCTTTCTGTTCCTGAGATTCCTAGGGTTGGGTTCCCCTTGGGGATGCTTCAGGGGTGCTCTGGGGACCCCTCCCCCCAGGAATCCGGGACTCTGCTTTGTCTTTTCATGACTCTGTCATCTTGATCTGCTCTGGGGACCGTGGGGGCCACAGCCCCAGCCTCTCTGATCTTTGAGATTCTGTTTCTTGAGGTCCCAGCCCCAGCCCGGAGAGCGGCTGGCGGGAGCAGCAGAAGCCATTACCTCAGGAGTTAGAAACCAAGGTGGGAGGCTCCAGCTTCGCATGTGCTGCTGGGCTCTGCCCTTGTCTGCCCTTGTGTTAATTTGGGCTCCATGGGGCTGCAGTGGCTGGAGTGGTGAGGATTCCAAGCGGCTGTCAGGTGGCTAAGTATGGAAACAGCGTGTAATTGGATCCTGAGCCCCGAGCCACTGTCACCCTCTCCCCTTTGCAGCCCCTCCCCTGCTCCTCCCAGCCTCAGCTGCCACCTCTCTTTGAGTCCACACAACAGGCTCAGGAACTTTTAGCCTTTTAGGGACATCCTTTATCTTTCCTCCTAACAAGGGAATTGGACATCTGGAATGTTCCATAGGCCTCTCTGGGGTCTTGCTGTGGGGAAAGGAGGCAGGCAGGTGCTTTGTGCAAAGATTCTCTCTGCATGCTCCTTCCTTCCTGGGCTCCTCAGTGTGCCCTGGCCTTGCTTGCTTCCAGGGAGGGGTTGTCCATCAGTGGGCAAGGTTCCCTCCCTCCTCACCCTGCTACACTTGGGCTGTGGGCTCTTACCCATGTGGATTTGATCACTACTTCAGTCGTAGGTTGTATACCCCAAAAGACAGCTTCCTTCTGCACCCACTGGGAGGTTCCAACCGTAAGGGTGGCTACTGGTTGATTTCCCCCTAGAATTGTGCCGCCCAGTAAGTGCCACCCTGCTCACAGGCAGCAGCTTTGCTCCTGGACTTCCCATTCCACCGCTGGGTCCTCATTTTCCATGCCCATGTCCCTGCCCCTTGCTGGGTAGCAGGCAGATGTTCTCTTTCCCACCATTCCTGCTTCCTGGTGGGACCCTACAGAGCAGCTATTCCTTCTTTTGTCCCCATGTTGCTCCCATGACCCTCTGGAGTGGGGTGATGGGGTCCACAGCCTCTTTTCATCCCCAAGTGAGGGACCAAGCACCCCTCCTGATGACAGGATGCAGATGGAGCCACCAGGCCCCTGTCACCAGACGCTTCCCGACCCCTTGCCCCCAATACTTTGTAACCACTGGGGTCCTCCTCTTTGTCTTGGGGACCTGGCTTCTGGACAGTCCTGCTCAAGGATAGGGGAAGGCAGCCATGAGTCACTTTTTGTTCCCTCATTGTCCAGGTAACGGAGCAAAAGCCGGAGGAATGAAGAGATGTGTTCAAGGTCAGACAGCCGAGTTAGTGATAGGTACACCCAGCCCAGGGCTAGTATTACCTCACCTGGGATTTCCTGTCGGCCCCTGGCAGCCCCAAAATACTCTCTGCCTGTTGGGCGGGGTGTGTGAGGGCCGGGTGAGAGACTGCCCTTGGGTCGCTTTCCCCAGGATGCAGGACAAGAATGATGCCCTTGGTTCTTTGACATCTTGGAGGGTGGGGTGGGATGGAGGTTGCTGAGAAAACATTTATTTGGGGTTAAGCTGTTGGCATTGGTTAGGCTGAATTCAGGACATCTTTGCTTCCTGTTGCCTACTGGATGCAGAGAGACTGGGGACAGACAGGGCTGGGGGGTGGGTGTTCTGAGTATGTGCATACTTCGTCCTCCAGGTCTGGTTGCAGATGTGCAAGGCTGCTCTGGCCCCCACCCTAAAATCCCAATGGTGAGAAGTTGGTGCACTCTGGGGCTGACCCACCCGTTCTTGAGAGACATGAGTATATGGTAACCACCAAGAAACGTGCCCTCTCGAGACCCACCTCCTCTTCCACCCCAGGCTCGTTATTTCTGGAAGGAGGCCCATTCATGCTTCCTAAACAGGGCTGTGCAGCAGCTATGGTCCACCATGCTGAGAGAAAGTCATCAGCTGAGGGGTCCTAGGGCAACAGCAGACCCCAAAGTCTTTTCAGTCCCCTGCAAGCTGTGTCCCCAGCATACTCCCAATTCCTAGCTCAGTGTATCTGGGTGAGCCTGTAGGGAGCATCTAGTCCACTACTAGCCTCACCACATCTGCGAAGTGCTAGTCTGGGGTTCGCTAATGGAGACATCCTCTCAGATGTGGACACCTTACTTGGCGGCCTGTGAAATGGCATTTTGGAAATGCTGGTTTTGTCCCATGTCTGGGGGTGACAGTGAAGGTCAAACAGCCAGTTCATGGCAGGGTCAGAGCTGGAATCCAGGTCCCCTCACTCCTCATTCAGTGCTTTTGGCCACGTATATACTCAGCAGGAGGTCCCATGAGGCCAGTTGCATCCACCTGGCCTTTTGGTCCTCTTTTAAGTGTGGTGGGCTGGGCTGGAGCCTAGTTCTTATGGACACAGGAGGAAGATGGCTGTTCCTCCTCTGATTTGGTCTAAGCGGCTAAGGACAGGACCTGGGTGCTGTGCCTTCTGGCCTTTAATATGTGGCGGCTGGGGGTGTGGAAAGGGGTGGCGTCTGCTGCCATGGGATGCTGGGCTTAGCTCTCTCCTGGGCACCCTTCCTGCTCCAAATCCAAACCTCCACCCACTCACAGCACAGCCCCTTCATTTAAATATGGCCACAGAGTGTGTGAAGCCCATTCATTCAAATACCGTGCGACTTTTATCCTTCATTCATTCCAGATTTATTGCATACCTACTATTTTTTAGGTGTGGTACTGGGGCAGTTCAGATAGGCATTTTGTCCTTTGTGGGCTTACAATCTAGTAGGGGAAACGGTGTCTTCTACTTCGGGGCTGTACATGTGCAGATCAGACACACAGGTGTCACAGGGAGGAACAGGTGAAGTGAGGTGGGATGCAGGGGAGTGGGGAGAGGCTATTTTTAACTGAGTGGATCAGGAAATGTTTTATAGATGAGGGAATGTTAGAGTTAGATTTCGAAGAAAGTAGATTGAGACATGGAAAGATAGAAGGAAGAGAATTCCATGTAAGGGAACAGGATGAACAAATGCACAGAGTCAGGAAAGAATGGAGCTCTGGGGAGAACCAGGAAAGGACATGTTGTTCCGGCTGGGATAAGGGCAGGCAGAGAGAAGTGGGGGTCATGGGGAGTTGCTGTGGAAGGCTAGGTTGGAACCAAAGTGGGAAGGGCCTTGAGTGTGAGACTGAGGACAGTGCTTCGTTCTGTGGGTGGTGGGTAACCACTGAAGGCTCTAGATGAATCCATCTGGCAGTTGTTTGTAGGGAGGAGTATAACAAGGTGAGACCGATTAGACAACCATGTCAGAAATGCGAGTAAGAGGGTGTGAGCTCAGGTGAGGGCGCGGGAAGGAGCCCTCGTGGGTTTAGTGCAGGTTATGTGATCTCACCAGAAAAGAAACCCAGGAACATGAGAGAAAAGAACAGATTTAAAAAGTTCAGTTTGGGCCATTATGAATTTCAGGTGCCAGTTGAACATCTGGATGGGGCTATTTAGTTAGAAAGGTGGGATTGGAGCTGAGGAGGGAAGTCAGGCCTGGGGATCCAGAAATGTGATTCATTTGGGTAAAGATGAGGGTGAGGCTGTGAGCCCACTGAGGGAGCTGTAGATTTGGGGAGTAGGAAGAGGAAGAAGATAAATGGACTACAGGAAAAGACAGTGGCTTGGAAGCCACGGGAAAGGATGTCTCCTAGAAGAAGCGGCCAACAGGATTTGGTGACAGAGAAGCTGAGGAAGAGGGGGCTCTGGCTTTGACACGCAGGAGGCCACTGAGTGGCCTTTGTATGTTTAGTGAGGCCGTGGAGGCAGCACATTCAGAAGGTGAGACTTTGAACATTGAGTTTAGGAAGGACAGAGGCCAACAAGAGTAAGTGGGGGTGGGGGGGTGGGGGGTTCCCAGAGGCAGAAAATTTTTCTTTTTAACACTAGAGAAGACTAAGTGTGTTTGTAGACCAATGAAGAGGGGGCGAGGAAGTGACCCAGATGTCAGACACTTGAGGAGGGTGGACCAGGTCTGACATAGGTTTTATGGGACACTGCACATTGGAGGGCGAACCCAGTAGCTCCTCCGGTGCCAGCCAGGTCGCTGACCTAGGGAGTAGGGACTCCGGTCTACACTGGGGATTGCTTCGGAGGGCCTGGAAGGCCACCGAGGGGAAGGAACCAGACTAGTCTCCCCAAGAACCCTGAGAGGTGGAAAGCGCTGGAGACCAGGCTGGAGAAACACTGGGCACAGCCTGAAAGACTGGAGGCCTGAGACGAAGTTGGTGAATCAGCATTTTAGTCACAGCGAATGTATCTGTCTCACTGTTGCTGAGCCCTTTCTTCCCGCATCTTCCCCTTCTCCCTCCCCCTACCCCCACCCCAGCCAGATGCTATAGAGAAGTAGAGGGCAGACTCTGACCCCATCTCAGGCATTCATTCAGCAAATGTCCACTGGTCTACAGTGGAAAATGCACTGGGCTTGGACTCCAGCAGGATTAGTGACTCTAGTGGAAGTCGACGTGGAGGCATGTGGCATGAGCTTGCCGTGTGACCTCAGCTCTCATTGTTCCTTGTGGAATGGAGACGGCCCAGGCTCAGCTTGCCTCCTAGGTGTTTTCTTGGCTGTCAGGCCTCTCCCTGCGTCCCACCCCATCTCCCATGGGTGGAGCTCATTTTGGGATGAGTGGCTGAGTGAGAGGAGTGCGTCTAGTTGACTGGGCTGGCTTGTATTCTCTCACTACCTGCTTTGGGGGTCCAGGCCCCTCGAAGACCTGCCTGCTCAAGAGCCCTCAGACTTGAGAGCTAGAAGTCTGTCTTCAGACTCCTGCATCAGTCCTGTTGGGCTTTCTTCCTCTTGGTGACTCCCTTCCCTCTTCCCACACTGGCTCTGCTCTGTCCCCCATCCTAAGACACACCATCAGCAAAGGCCCTGAAACTCATTCTAATGAGGGCCAATGGCTCAACACTTAGACTGTCACTTTCCCAGATTACTTTTTGTTTTAAAAGAGAAGATTTTAGCTCAAGGAATGCATCTCTAACGTGGAATTTCCCATTGCTTTGGTGAGCATGGTCTTCCTCAAAGTCCCTATAATTACAGCACTTTGGCAATAAATAGTCTACTGGTTCCGAGCACAGAGGGGCTGAGCAATGGAGAGGGGCTTTCTCTACCTGGTCTTGAAGGAGTGAGTAAGTGAGTGAATGAATGAACCAGAGCCATGTTGGGCACAGCTGTAGGCCTGCCAGACTGGACTTGCCCAGTCCTCTGGAGGCCCCAAACCATTGTGCTCACCCCTAGCCCTGGTGTCCTCATCAGGAGGCGAAGGGGGCAGCATAATTCAGCAAATGGAATGGGTCAGATTTAGCCAAGGTTCTGAAGACATTCTCCTGGTCTGCGTTGCCTGTGCTGTTGTCTTTCTCTGCGATCAGGAAATCCTGTCCCATTATTGGTTTCAGCCTCATACCTCTCTAGCCCTAAAGGTGTTTTGTTGCTCAGAGTTAAGGTCCTAGGCATCCCTTCGCTCAAGGGACATGCCTGTGCTTGTCACTTCCAGAGGGCTCTGGAGCAGCCTTTCCTGAGCTGCCTAGCCTCAGGGTGGGGAGCTTGGGTGGCAGAATTGGCTTCTGCCTCTTAAAGTGCCCAAGTGATTAGGAGAGCAACCATTCACACCCTCACCTGGTGCCTAGATCAGCCTCCCCAGCCTCCAGCTCTTCCCTAGCTGGTGTTAAAGGCAAGCTGCCACATGCTGCCCAGGTGGTGGGTGTGCCCAGAGGCTTGATTCTGAAGACCATGAGACTATGGTATTGGCGGTAGCTCCTCCCTGGTGCCATCCCAGGAGCCTATTTTTCCTGGGATCGTGTCGTTGGGATCACAGGAAAACATAGTCAGAGTGGCTCCATCTAGCTCCAAATCCTGGGGCCCAGAAGGATTCTGGGTGGGATGTTGACCCAGCCTGGGGCAGGCTTTCCAGCTCATTGCAAAGGTATTAAGGGATGACAAGAGGCTCTCTCCTCTGACTCTTGGGTGGACACCCCATCCCAGGCTCCTTTGTCCTTTACAATCTTGAGAACACTTAGTCTTCTAGTCCTCTGTCACCTCAGAGTGGTAAAGGGCACAGAACGAGGGTGGGCTGTGTGGCCAGGCTTGGGGAGGAGGAATGCTCAGTGCAGAATCCTGGAGAAATGCGAGCTGTGGCTGTCCTTGGGGAGCCCACAATGGGTCAGGGATGCAGGATGGACTCATGATTGGGGTGAGGGACAGTATATGATCAGGAGGCAACACAGACTGGGACATTCCAGGACCTTAGAGGGAGAACAGTGAGGCTGAGGCTGGTTAATCACACAAGGTGGGCATTTGAAAGAGAGGTGGGAAAGGTGAGGAGATGTGTGTCCCTCTCTGAAGTGCTCAGCTCTCCAACATGAAGCCACAGTATGCCTCATGCGAGGTTCTGGCAGGCCACACCATGCAGGCCCGGAACGGGCTATGTCTCTGCCCCTAGGAGCTGACCTTCTATTTGGGGAGATGACATGCACTGAAAAAAAATGTAACTAACACCCCAGCAGCTTTGGTTGGAGTTCAGAGGAGGGCTGGAAGGTTGGCTTCATGGAGGGGCAGTGTTCCTGCTGGCCTGGGTGGAAGGGGACGATCTCTGGACTGTCAGCTCTAAGAGGACAGGGGCTATGTGTTTATTTAGTTTACTTGCCGCTGTGTCACCAATGCTTAGCACATGTTTGGCTCATTGAAGGCTCTTAACAATGTAGGTGATTTATGCAGGCAGAGATGCAAGCGCATCTAAAATGGTAATCAAAGCCAGGAGTGGGGAAGCACAATGCATTGCACTGGCAGGGAGAGGATGAGACCAGCTCTGGCTAGAATGTGGGGCTCCTGCTTGGGGGAGATCAGACTGCCCTGATGGTTTGGGGCCCATTGCGAAGGGCCTTGAATGCCAAGCCAAGTGGCTCTCTCCCTAGGCCCTCAGCATACCTAGCCTGTTCCCCTTGCCACAAGCCCCTCCTCCTTCTCCTCCCTCTCAGATATTTTTGGATCCTTCTAGAGCAGGGACAGTATTCTGAGCTCAAACAGGTGCAGGCAAAGTCTGGCCTGGAGTTCTGGGCCCATAGGAAGTGGGTTGCACTGGGAGCTCAGCCCAGAACCAGGCCAGGGAAGAGCCCTAGGGTTTGGGAGCCCCCTCCCCCCGCCACCAGGTGGCTGCCAAAACTGTGGCCCCTGGTCCTCCTCCAAGTGGCCATTCAGTTAGGACCTCGGCCAGCTCTGTTGTGTCCCATAGAATTTTCCCTAGATGGCAATAGGTAAAGACTTGACAAAGCCATTGCCTTGAAAACCACGTCTGTGCATCTGATTCCACAGCTGCCTGCCCTGGGCACCTGTACCTCCCACAGAGAGGCTTCTAGCCACTTCGGTTGTTACTTTTTTTCCCCTGTACTTCCTCCTACCCTTTATTCTAAATGTCAGGTACTAGAAGATCACTTATTTCTCTGGCTTAATCCTGGGAGGTCAAGACACCAGGAGTGTTCCCTGGGACCTGGAGAGGTGTCTGGAAAAATTAGGGAAGGGTCACAGTGTACACTGTGGCCTGGGGGACCTGTCCTGGTCTCAGTTGCCCAGCAGAATGAGCCTGCTTACAAGCTGTGACAGGAATAGCAGTCTGGTGGCGAATCCGCCCCTTTCTCTTGTCTTTTTGTGCCTCGGTTTCCTTTCTGAATTAGTGGATATGCTGGAGGCCTCTCCACTCAGACCCCCTCACCCGAGGCTGCCCACATAGAAGAGCAACCAACCAGGAGTGGGGTGAGGTGGGCACACCAGGCTTGAGAACAGAGCAAGTGCTGGCTTTGTCACACATTCGCCACCAAGCCCCTTACCATCTATGCACCTGTTTGTTCGCCTATAAATCGGGATAATAATACTTTGCCCTATTTACAGCATGGGTTTCTGTGACTAAAATAAGCAAATGGCTATGGGATGCTTAAAATGTTTTTTGATATCAGATACTTTTTAAGGTTAAAAGGACTATGACAGTAATTATAGGCTATCGCTGCTGTCAGTATTCCTGAGGCTTGACATCTGCCACTGGTTTCCTCAAATATCATGAAACACGAACAACTGGGGGAATTCATCAACATAGCTGCCCCTTCTCAGAACGGTTAAATCCTCGGGATTCTCTGTCCTCAACGAGCTTACAAACCAGGAGGGGAGACAGTCCCCACTCTTGATATGAGTAGGGCACCATATAAGGCAGGTGTAATCAGGGGCTAAAAATAAGTAGCCTGAGAGCTCAGAGAAATGGGGAGCAGGTGGGGCAGGATGGGGCCTCAGGCTGGTGGAAACACCACCCACTTAGTGGGGGAGGGGTCGGGAAGATTTCATAGGGCCAGGCTTAGGTGTTAGCTCCTATATTATTTCCCTGGGGCTCCCATAACAAGTGACCACAAACTGGGTGACTTAAAACAGCAGAAATTTATTCTGTCACAGTCTGGAGGCTGGAAGTCTGAAATCAAGGTGTTGGAAGGGTCATGCTCCCTCTAAAGGCTCCAGTGGAGGAGACTTGCTGCCTCTTCTGGCTTCTGGTAGATCCTGGCAGTCCGTGGAGTTCCTCGGCTTGTAGATGCATCTCTCCAATCTCTGGCTTCACGTGATCGCTTCTCTGTGTGTCCTCTCCTCTTCTTATAAGGACAATCATTGGCCTTCGGGCCCACCCTAATCCAGTATGACCTCATCTTAACTAATTACATTTGCACAGACCCTATTTCCAAATAAGGTCACATTCTGATGTTCTGGGTGGGTGTGAATTTTGGGGGACACTCTTCAGCCACAATGGTTCCTTAGCCGTGGACCTAGACTATTGAGCAGTTGCTGGCTCTGAATGTCTTGTTCTTGTCTCTCTCCTGGTGGTCGTCTTCTACTGGGCACAGATGGCACCTGTTTCCTCAGTTCTCTGTGGCCCCATCACCCAGCGATTGCCCCAGCAGCTAATTTGAAGCTCTGCTGACACACCCAGAGCAAGCGTGTTGAATGAATGGATAGACAGCTGGCTGGGGGCAGGGAATTCCTGGAGCAGCCTCCTAGCCTGGTGGTGATGCTGGGGAGGACAGTGGGGAGAATTTTCCAGCTCCTGTTGGGTGTGCTCAGGTGCAGATCAAGTTGGAGTTGGCACATCCTGAGGGCAGGGTGGTCTGGTTCCCAGCTGGTTCGTGATGGAAAGAGCAGTGGGCTGGGAACCCGTAAACTCAGGCCTGGTGTGCTGTGCGACCTTAGGCCCAGCTCTCCTCTGTGTGCCCTCACACTCAGCCCCTCACAGTCTCCTGCCACAGGCACAGCGCACAGCGGGAGGGTCAGCAGGACAGGAGGCACCTCCTAAGCCTCTGCAGAAGCTGCTTGGAAAAAAACCTTCCAAGTGAATCCTCTGTCCAGTTCATGAGAATTTCGCATCTTGGCATTGCTGCCTTTCTGCTCTCACCTCTC
>NW_017731665.1:532181-533072 GCF_001890085.2 Hipposideros armiger | reverse complement strand
TCTGGCACATAGTAGGTGCTCCCATCAATAGCAGTAGAATGAAGGCACAATAGACCTGGAGGTGGGCAGTGTGGGTATTTTTCTTTTTTGTTTTATTGCTGATGAAACAGGCACAGAAAAACTGAAATACTTGCTCAAGGTCCCACTACAGGTTGGGGAGTAAACTTGGGCTCCTGACTCTGTCCTCCTCTCCTCTCCTTTCTCCCCCAGAGTCTCAGGGTCCCCAGGGTGCCCCCCATGGTGAACCATCGGGCAGCTCTGCCTGACCATCAGGGTTGCATCCCATGAACAGGTTCTGTGAGGGCCTCCCACCACGGCCACTCCTGCCTCTTTGTACCTTCCTCCTGGAACATACCCTTGTGGGGTAGTGAGACCAGCTGGACACTAGACCCATGATGCCCCTGGAGCTGATGAACATCAGCCCCTTTTGGCCACCCATGGCTTTGGAGGTGGATCATAGCCTGGGCTGGGGGCCTAGAGCTGGCTTGGTACAGCCTCCTACAGGCGGGTTCCACCCTTTGCAACCAGTAGGTCTCTGGGGATGGGTACATGTTGACTCCCATGTTCAAGGCCCAAGGACAGTGGTTCTCAGATACTAGTGTGTGGAAATCACTTGGGCTCTTGTTACAAGGGCAGACTCCTGAGGCCTTGCCCACCCTGGGTGTGATGCCGAGGGTCTGAGGAACAGGCCTAGGAATGGAACTTTTCACTAAGCTCCTCAGTGATCCTTTTGCAAATGGCTTTGAGCCATGCCTGAGACATGCCTTGAGAAGGGCTGACCCAGGGCCGGAGACTCATTACCGTCGGGTGCTCTCAGGTCATCCAGCAGATGTTTTCTGTTCAGGGATATCTGCCAGGCCCCATGCTGTACACCCGCAATCCCACTGGGAA
>NW_017731665.1:523160-529296 GCF_001890085.2 Hipposideros armiger | reverse complement strand
ATCTGCGAAATGAAAGGGTTGGGCTAGTTAATGTCTAAGTTTCCTTCCAGTTCTAGAAGTCTCTACCAGAAAAATAACTATAAGACTGAGTAACAAAACGAGGTGTGGGGTCAGAATGTCAGGACCCAGAAGCAGAGCCCATCTGTTGCGAATTTGGGGAAGCCCTCTGGGAGAGAAGGTAGAAAGTTCTGGCGTCTTGGTGCTTGGACAGCAGTTTTTCTGGAAGGGTCTATGGACGGGAGCACACAGGGTGGAATATTTGCTCTTACTGCCCCCACCTCTGCCCTTGGCTTGACCTTGTCTGAGCAGACTTGGGGATGGGCAGTTTCTTTGGTCGTCTTGGCAGGTGGAGGTGAGATCTGCTAAGGACAACTCACTGCTGAGTAGGTGTTGGGGAGGCTTGGTGCTGCTAACTGGGGTGAAGGGGCGCCTGTGGTCATGCAGGCCTGTGTGTGAAGTCTTTCAAGGCCATGAAAACATTAGCTCTGATTTCAGCTGCGCAGGACGAGCAAAGCTCTACTCGATGGGAGCTAGAGCCACTCTGGCTCTGTCTTTGTGGCGTGGTCAAAGCTCCATTCTCAAGGCCTGAGTTGGTTCTGAAGGGTATATTGTTTTGTTCCCTGTGCTCACTTGTCATGAGGACCTGAGGCCACGCTGGCACTGCAAGTGGCCACGCTCTGGCTGTGTTACCTTTTCCAAGAGGCATGAAGGGCCCTCATTGCTCTGCCTCCAATAGGGGCCTTGCGCTCATTCTCACAGACGTGCCCTGATGAGTGGGTCTATTTAGATGTCCCCCTGAGTGTGCATTTGCATTCTGGTGAAGTACAGGATCACCTTGCTTCAGTGGTGGGATGGAAAATGTCTGGGAGGTAGAGGGGAAGCCATGTGAGGCCTCAGAAGTTTCTGGGTGAGTCAGAGCTGACTGAAACTGGGAGTCAGTGAACATAGGAGCTAACTTGGGGCTCAGCAGTATGAGATCTGGGCCCAAGAGTGTTGACAGCTAAGGCCTATTCCCATCCCAGGCCAGCTGGAACCTCACACAGAGTGCAGGGTTATCCCACAAGCGCCCACAGCTCCTCGTTTGAGTTACTTCTGGCTAGGAGAAGGGGAGACAGCCCCAGGAAGAAAGACCTTTCTTGGCCCACTCACTGACTCCCCAGAAGTAGAGGGTCAAAGGAGTAGAGACAAGGTGAGCCAACTCGGCCTCTGTCCAAAGCTGGTTCTGTTTTGGCCCACTCCGTGAATTTGGGATTTGGCCTGGCATCTTTGCTCTTCTAGGAAATAATTATTATTATACCTGACATTCATAGAATGCTTTTAAACGTCACTTGCTGTTTAAAATACTCCAAAAGGGCTGGCAAAGCAGATGCTGTTATCTGTATTTTGTATGGGTGAGTGGAGTTGGGTGTAGGCAGAGTGAAGAGCAGCTCAAGGTCACATAGCTGATTAGTAAGACAGTAACGAGCAGGGTCCAGCTCCCCTGACTTCTGGCCGCATCCAGAGAGACCAGTCTGGTTCTGGGATGTGTGGCAAAGGAAAGCCCTGAAATGTGGTCCTCGCCCAGGCTGGGGAAGGTGTCAGATCCATTTCCATGCTCGAGAATCAGACACACTCCAGCTTTCCTGGGTGAGGTGGGTCTAGTCTCATTGTTCCTTCCACCTGCCAACCCCATGATAGCCCTGACCTGAGCCCAACGTTGGGACTGTGGGGACCAGACTCCTTTGGCTCCCAGTGCTTCTCTCCCTGCCTGGTGCCCCAGAGTTAAAAATCGACCTCCCAGAGGTCATCCTTGCAGATCCCAGGGAGATTCTGTTTCTTTGGGTGGGAGGTAGGAGGTGGAGGGAAGCCAGCCACCTGCCTCAGTCTGTCTCAGAATCCAGCCTGCATCTCTCCCTCCTTCCTTTCCTCTCCTGCCGAGCTCAGCCCTTCGGAATGGAGGAACCATTGCCTCATGACTCCTGCAATGATTTCTGTTCATTCAGGCTGATCTCCGGGAACACTGGGTGCTCCACAGGGTATCCCTTTAATAATTGAGTCGTGCCAAGGGGGTAGGGCTTTATGCTTTGCTTCTCCCAAAGGTATTTGCCTTTTTTTTTAAAAAATAATTTTTTATTTAATTTTAGTTGTGAAGGGTGCAACTCAGTGGCCCATGTGGGGATCGAACTGGCAACCTTGGTGCTATGAGCACTGCGCTATAACCAACTAAGCTAACCAGCCACCTGGTATTTGCCATTTTAAAGCAATGCTCAGCCCCAGTCATGAATCCCCTGGGTATCAGTGACAAGCCTGTGAATATACAATGGTCATGGGATTGTGGGCACTTTCTCTGTATCTCCCAAACCAAGAATTCCCAGGAATTAGGGGTAGGACAGGGAGTGAAGTTATCTGTCAATTCTCTGGACTTTATGCATTAAAAACAATTGTCTTGAAGTCTTAAGCATTCTTTATAAAGGGAGGAAGGAGAGGATAAACTAAGAAGTCATTGTCCTCAGGCCTGTGTACCTCTTCTTTCTGGCGGGCAGGGGCTGGGTGCTGGGACTCAGAGTTGGTGGTGAGCTGGGTTCTAGAACTAACCTGCTGCTTACTAGCCTAACTAGCCCTTTGGCCTTGGGACAATCACTTATCAGGGTTTTAGGGTCCTCATTGGTGAAATCAAACTAGTTGGTCTGTGAGGAGGTCCCTTTTGACCCTTAATCCCATGTTCTCTCTGATTGGTGCCGTTCCACTGGGTGAATCATTTTTGGGCTCCAGTCCAGCCAGGGACAGGCTGTCCTGGTGGGATTAGCGTTGACTTTAGGAGCTTGGCAAGGAGGCCAAAGAACCTTCCTTCCAAGAGTGGCTGCCTTGTTCACTGCACCCCAGTCCTCCTGTTTGGGGGAAAGAGGTAAAGGCCAACAGAATGACGAGAGAGAGAGGGTCTCAGGGGTCCTGGGAGGATGTGGGTAACTCATGCCTTTTGCAAGGATTTCCCTTCTAAGGTCCTTTTCCTGCATCAGCATCTGCAAATCTGTCTAAAGGCTCATCCAAGAAGTGAAAGAACAAGGGATTCTAAGTGGTGAGCATTTACTCTGTAAATAAGGTCGAGAAACATGTGATGACATGTGAGAAACATGTGATGACAGAAGAGACTGCTGACCATTTTCCCAATCCAGGAATGTTCAGAGACAAGATCTAGAAAATGGAAGGGTTGGTCTGCCCGCTCCAGCTCTGTGAGCACTGTTTCTGAAGTGCTTTCAGCTGTGCTTGAGGCACAGCTGATGAGATGTCCAAGTGTGAGTAGAGGACAGCCTGGTGACAGACGTGGGACTTCTTGGATGCCAAGACTGGTATCCCTGACTCCCTGGGACAGATATGTACTGGGGTAGAATTGGAAAGTGATTGTCCCCCTGGAACTTTATTACTGATGACTCATTTGCATGATTGTGTGTGTGAATAACAGTCAAAGGTATTAATATTTTACCTGTGTATGACTTTGGACTCGGCAGTTTTTTTAGTTCAAATGAAATGAGAAGTCATCTGGAGGAATAACCTTGGCAGATCCTTAGAAGTGTGTGCTAAGGAGATTCGGACAGTTTGGGATTGAGTTTACATTCAGTTCCACCAAGGTGAAATAAATTTTGCACCTTGAGCTCTGCCCAAAACAGGTGAACAAAACTCTATTCTGAATAGATCTCTCTTCTCCTGACCTCACGACAGACTCCCTGACACTTGGTACTGAGGGTGGTTCTCCAATGTTGGTGTTCACCAGAATCACCTTGTGAAACACCAGATTCACACTGACCCACCTCTGGAGATTAGGNCCCCCCCCCCCCCAAAGGCCACAGTCACACAGAGCAGGGGCTGTGTCACTTGGGTCAGTGTGGATAGTCATGGACACTGAGTCAGCTGAAGTCAGTGAGGGGAACATGTGGCCTCGAGGTGTGAGAACTGGAAGGCATCATGGAGGGTGAGAGGGAACAGGTGAGGCTGGACCTACAGAGAAGCAGGAGGGCGTTCCACACAGGTGGTGGTGAGGGTCATTGGAAGACCTATTCTGGGTTGGGTTGTGTCCCCCCAAAAGATACACTGAAGTCCTAACCTCTAGTACCTCCAAATGTGACCTTATTGGAAATAGGGTCATCACAGAGTTAATCTGCTAGTGTCCTTATAAGAAAAGGAGGAGTCACAGAACAGAGGCACAAGGGAGAAGGCCATGTGTGATGGACAGAAATTGGAGAAATGCATCGACAAGCCAAGGATTGCTGGGAGCCACCAGGGCTGGGAGAAACGGGAAGGAGCCTCCCCTACAGCCTTTTGGGGGGAACTCGGCCCTGCCAACACCTTGATTTTAGACTTGTGGCTTTTGAACTGAGAGAGAAAACATTTCTGTTGTTTTAAGCCACCTAGTTTGTGGTGCTTTGTTGCAGCAGCCCCAGGAAACTAATACATGGCTCAGACTTTGGTGCAGGGATTTGAGGCTCTTGTCCAGCTGGGGTTGGGGGACCCTTTGGGCATTTGGCCTGCTGGACCCTCAGAGTAGGGCCCTCGGCACTGACCAGGTCACCCTGGGGACAGGAAGTGCAGAATGTACACCTGCTCTGGCCCCACCCTCTGCTCTGCCCTTGGCTTCCCCCTTTTCCTAGGGGAACCCTATGGGAAGCAAGGAATTGATGCCTGCCCTGGCATTCACATGGCCACCAGGCTACTATAGGAAAAGAAAGTTTCTTGTCTGGTTTTAGTGTTAAAGAGATGAGACAGAGAACTCAGGCTTTAGGTGACACTAAATCCACCGAGAAGGAAGCTGCTCTTGGGTTTAACTGCCTGTAAATGATTCTCTCTGAGTATTGGGCTGTCCAGAGAGGGAACCTGTGGGAGGGCTTAGAGGTGCCTATGGTACAGACAGAGCCTGCCACTCACCTGGAAAAGGGTGGCCCATGTGTCTGAGGTTCAGGGGTCTAGGCCACTTAGGGATACAAACTGAGAGTGAATCTGCTCCCAAGGAAGACATGAGATTTCTAGAACATGCCACCATAGAGCGGCCTGGGTGTTTTAGTTGACTTTACCTATGGTGTTCTAAGCTCTGGAGTGATAACTGAGGGTAATGGATTGATTTGCTGGGAGGCTTTGAGAGTTTGTCCCATTCATGGAGCAGCAGACAGGGAGGCAGTATCTCCTGTGACCTAGATTCTGTAAGGCTTTTCTGGTCCAGCCTTCTTGTGGCCTCTGCCTTGGGAGCCAGCTGTCCTTTGTCTCCTGGTGACAGAGACAGTGAGCTCCTCCCTGCATTCTTCTGGTGACACTGGGAGAACTTCAGACTAATGGCAAACACAGGGCTGACTAGGGCAGGTGCCCTCTGGGAGCTGAAATTCCATACTGGTCCTTCCCAAAATCTCTGTACAGAGCTGTGTTCAGGAACCCAGCCTGATGTCAGCACCCTTGGTAGGCACTTGTGTGAAGCCATGTTTTATAGGAACAACTGGGGAACGGACGGGTGATCTCAGGAGCGCTGGGCCCCAGGGATAGGGCAAGGTGTGGGCACAAAGGATTAGAAATGTCAGGGAGAGAAGGAAGTCATGGCTGTTTGGAATCCCACATGAAAGACCAGGGTGAGGGGCCTGCAAACCTTGTGTTTATGTCTGGCTTTGCCCCCAACTTGCTAAGCGACTTTGCTCTCTCTGGATCTCGTTCTCCTCATCTGCGAAATGAAAGGGTTGGGCTAGTTAATGTCTAAGTTTCCTTCCAGTTCTAGAAGTCTCTACCAGAAAAATAACTATAAGACTGAGTAACAAAACGAGGTGTGGGGTCAGAATGTCAGGACCCAGAAGCAGAGCCCATCTGTTGCGAATTTGGGGAAGCCCTCTGGGAGAGAAGGTAGAAAGTTCTGGCGTCTTGGTGCTTGGACAGCAGTTTTTCTGGAAGGGTCTATGGACGGGAGCACACAGGGTGGAATATTTGCTCTTACTGCCCCAACCTCTGCCCTTGGCTTGACCTTGTCTGAGCAGACTTGGGGATGGGCAGTTTCTTTGGTCGTCTTGGCAGGTGGAGGTGAGATCTGCTAAGGACAACTCACTGCTGAGTAGGTGTGGGGGAGGCTTGGTGCTGCTAACTGGGGTGAAGGGGCGCCTGTGGTCATGCAGGCCTGTGTGTGAAGTCTTTC
>NW_017731665.1:486403-519350 GCF_001890085.2 Hipposideros armiger | reverse complement strand
GGGGCCCTCTGGCGTCCCAAGCTAGTTCTTAACCATCGCGCCACTCGGCCGGCCCAAAGGAGCTTTGTTTTGTTTCTTGGCCTGAGTTCTAGCCAATCCTTAGAATGGCTTGTCAGGCACAAAACTTGAGTTTCCTTTGTCTGCTTCCTCATTCTTGCTTTCCCTGCCTCAGAGGACTGCAAGGAGGATAAAAGAAGAAGAAGAACATGAAACCACTTTGGAAAGCATGAAGTTCTGCGTGAAGGCAAGATATCATCTATCTCAGTGCCTGGCACATGCTGATCAGCAAAGTGAAAAGATTCTGTAAGGGGGGCTCCTTAGGATGTTGGAGGAAATTATCAATAAGAGGCTAGAGGAATTTTTAGGGAGGAGGCAGGGGAGCAGGAGCAGTGGTTGTGAACCACCCACCCCCTCCTTAAGCAGTGGGACAGACCCAAGCAGAGCTGCCGGACAGGTAGTACGAAGGAGTTGGCTAAAGCACAGCTCCTTCATCTTCCCTCACCTCCCAGCCACTTCCGTGGACCCCTAGTCTTTCATGGGATATGGTTTGCAAATTACTTGGGAGCAGAAAGAACTTTAGACTGAGAGCCATGAACTTGGACTCTGTTTCAACCCTACCCCTGACCTTGGGCAAGTCTCTAAAGTTCCCTGGCCAGAACACCTTCTACAGTTAGACCCACCAAGGAAGGCCCTCGGAAACTCCACAGTTCTCTGAGTGCATGTGAAAAGTGCTTTGAAACAAGTTAGGAGATGGGAAACTGATCAGGTGTTTGGTTGGTGGTGGAGAGAGGAAAGAACGACTGAGCATAGGGCCACCACTGAGACTGTGGGTGGGGAGAGCAGCTGAGGCTGACCCCAGAGGAAAGGCTGGTGATAGAGGGGGCGTTGGGAGAGAGAGTGGAACTGGCATATGCCACGCTGTACCCAGGGCAACGGCCTGCCAGGCATATGGGCCTCGTTATGGCCTCCGGTGCTGAGCTGGGGGCTTACTATTCATGTACCTTGATGTAAGCACCCAGGCTTGTGTGGGGCTGGGGCGGTGGCCTTGGCAGCAGTAAATACTGTACGGTGCTGCATGTCTTGGGATAGACCAAGACTCATTTCACCAGGCTCTCAACCCATCCAGGGTATCCTGGGTCTTCAGCACCCTCCCCTACCTCCTCCTCTAGAGGCCAGAGGGGGGCTACAATGAGATGTTAGAGAGGTCAGGGAGGGAGGGAAGACACTGGGTTTGATGTCACAGAATTGAACTGAGTTTAATCAGAGGCTCCCGAAGCCTCTTAACTGTGCCTCCCAGAGGAGAGATTGGACCCAATGGCACAGCTGCTTCCTGAGGATCGAGTTCTGGGACCCAATAGGGCAGCTTGTTTCATTGAGAGACTTTGTGTCAGAGAAGTTATTTTTAGCCCAGGAAGGAAGGTCACAGGGCATGAAGCCATCACCCTTGGTCTTTTTCACTCCAAATTACTTAGCAAAAGGTCAGGGGCAGCTTGGCACTAAGTCATAAAAACCAGGGGAAAGTACAGATGTAAATATGTGTACACACATGTACACACTTGACTTCCTGTCTAGGGCCTAGGAGTGGAAATACACAATGCTGTGAAGGTCATGGTAAACTCCCAAAATCTGGGGTCCTCATTTCCCTTGGGACTGTGCAGCCCCCTTACCCCCATCAGGATCAGAGGTTGTTTTGAGAATATTAGAAATGCCATAGGTGGTCAGACCCAGTCTGTCTGCCATTATCATCACCATCATCATTACCATCACCATCACTATCATTACCACCACCACCACCACCACCACCACCATCACCATCACCACCACCACCACCACCATCATCACCACCACCACCATCATCATCACTACCATCACCACCATCATTATCATCATCATCATCTGTGGAGGGAACAGAGGCCTGTGGAAAGCACTGTATTTTCCAGAGGAGAAGACTTGACCACTGCTATTCAAAGGCCAAGCCCTAGGTGACCCATCCAACTTGGGAGCCCCAAGTGGGCACATAGGTGTTGAGAGTCTGGAAGGATTATTTGACTTGTTTGCAGCTTTGGCTACATGATAGAATTACCTAGTAATTTTTTTTGTTAAAGTCCTGATGTTGGGGATACACCCTAATTCAATCAGAGCCTTTGAAGATAAGGAGAGGAGTGGGACCAAGAGCCTGGTGGATCCAATATTCCGAGAACCACTGGTTTAGAGGCAGTTTTATCAGGCGGTGTAGACCAGTGCTTCTCAAACTGTAATGTGAAAATGAATTGTTAAAATGCAGATTCTGGTTCAGTGGGTCTGGGCTGGGGCCTGAGAATCTGCATCTCTACCAGGTTCCTGGGTGGTGCCAATGCTGTGAGTGCCAGGACCACACTCTGAGTAGAATGGGTGTAGAATCCCCTCCAAGGTCAGGCAATGTCCTTTGCAACCCTGGAGTTAAACGGCCTCAACCAGTTGCTAGCTGTGTGATGGGCAAGGCATTCAGTGTCTGATTCTAGTCCTCTCGTCTAAAACACCCGGGTTAAGAGTGAGACTTGTTTTATAGAAGCAAATAAGATTCAGTACATTGAGTAAGATCAAGTAAATTAATGTTTTACATATAAAGTGCTTATGCATTGCCTGGCACACTGAATAATTGTACAGATGTATCTTATATCGATTTTTTTTTTTAACTGAGCCATCCTGATTCCTGGTGGCAGCTCAGCTTGGGCCAAGCATCGAACCTCTGTTGCTCAGAGCTCAAACTCTTGAGCGAGCTCTTAACCATCTGAGCCACTCAGCCGGCCCCAGATGTATCTTATATGACATATGTCTTGCTGCTCAGAGGACTTTTAGTCTTCTGGGTTAAACCAAGTTCCTGCCATAGAGTTTTCTCCAGAGGGTGGTGATGAGGGGATAGATATGCAGGCAAAGGAATCATACGTATAGGTGTTCAGGTGGTAATAAAAGAAAATTTTAATGAGTAACCTCCAGCTCCCCCACTAAGGGACCACGAAGTCTTACTGTACCCAAATCTCACCACTGATCTCTTCTTAGCACTTTCTGTGAGTCAGGCTGGGCCCCAGCCCTGGGAACACAGGGAGGATTAAACTTTGGTTTACAATCCAAATGTGAGCCTGGAGAGAAGGTGCATGCAGGGACGGGCGAGGTACCTGTGGAAAAGGGTCCCCCTGTGCTCCCCTAAACATACCGTGGCTTGGAAAGCTTGGACAAAGAGTGGGTGGTTCTGGGTGTCAGTCACCCATTAGCCAGACACTTGGTGTCTTGGACAAATCAAAGACTTTCTCTTGACCTTCAGCTCTGAAATGTGGCTGACAGTAATGAGTGAAGTTTGGATGTGGCCACATGTGGGAAAGTGCTCGGGGAAGTGTTATATCAATATACAGGCCTCCTTTATAATACAAGGCACCCAAAGTTGCCATTCTTCTGAATTTGATAGCAGGTTGCATCTGTGGGGACTAATGAGAAAGCATTTGTTCCTGGTCCCTGGAGGCTGCCCCAGCTTTCAGGGCACAAGGTGTATGGGTACCTTGAGGCAGAAGGGGTACCCCAAGAAATGGCTTTTCTTTGTTGAGGCAGAGATGGGAGGATAGGCTGTGGCTGAGGGTGGGTGGGGGGTATCTGTACCCAGCAGAGAGGCGGGAGGCTGCTCCCTCAGAAAGAGTCCTTGTGAGTCAAGGAGCCTGGGGGCTGTCTGAGCTGCCCCAAGGCAGGCCCTGTGGTCCCTCATCCCCACAGGCCAGCAGTGTTTCCCCACCTTAAAAAGGCCTCAGTCTAGTTGGGAAGGGGCAGAAGGGATAGGCTGAACCCTCTTCTGACCCCATTTTCCAAAGAAATTACATTTGTCTCTTGACAGAGGTCTCAGCACAGCCTAGGCCCCTACCTTGGTCTCTCCCTGTGCCCTTAGATCCCTGGTAAAGCTATCAGCCTTTAGAAGGGGATCCCCTCGGGAGGGGTTGGCTAAGGCCACCGGGAAGCCCTGGCCCTTCCCGTTTTGGATATCTCTTCCTCCTCAGGCCATGTCCCCTCTAATCTAAGGTAGCAAGGCCAGCAAATGCCTGCCCTTAAGGGGACAGAGTTGGATGTGTGACTTAATAAGGCTGAGAGCCACAAGTAATCCCCTAAGTACTCTGCCGTGTAACCTAAGATTATCTGGCCTGCACACACCTGTTTGCACTCCTTTGCTGATAGCAGTATAAAAAGCATGCTGGTTAATGACTCTAGGAACTGACAGGGCATCTGTCCTATCTTGGAAAGATCTCCTGGTGAGCCAGGCTGCACGTGCCTGCACGCCTGTGGCAAGGTTGAGGAAGGACTGGACGGGCTCACCCAGTTTCCACCCTACAGTCATCAGGACCCAGCGGGAGGCTCAGTCAGGGTCAGGGGCGGGACTAGGCAGTGGGTCAGCTGCTCAATCCTGCAGTGACAGACAGTAGGTCTGTAACTCCCCCAGTCACAGCCTCCAGGTCTTGGAAGGGGGTGGAATAACACCCCTCCCCACACCCCCCTGCTTGCTGCACAGGGTGGTTATGAAGACCAGGGAGGGTGGCGTCACTGACGCCAGGCCCACACCTCACTCCCGGAGGATGGGAGCTAGGTTGTTACTCTGTTGAGAAGCAAAGTTAGTGCCAACCCTGTGAAACTGACCAATCGTGTTCTAATCATTTAGAACTGCAAGTTTCTGCTTCGGGTGGCACAGAAGATGTTGGCAATTTGTTGGAGAATCATTTCTCTGCTGGAGACGCAAGTCTAGAGGAGAAGGAAAGGGCGCTTTATGCAGAGGCGGCCCCTCGAGAGAAGAACCTGCTCCTTCACTCCCCAGATGGCAGGGAGGCTGAGAGCTCGGAGAAGACTGCTGCTGGGGCCCCCACCACCCCGGGCCAGGGCTCTGACCCCGAAGCCAGCCTATCCAATGCCTCAGCCTCAGAGTCAGCTTCCCCCGGGGACCCTGCGGGGCCACCAGGAGCGAGTGCCCTTCTTTCAGAAGGGGAGAGGGAAACCGGGGAAGACAGGAGGCCTGAGCTCAGTGCAGGAGAGGGCCCAGCAGAGGAGGCAGAAGGACAGGCTGGGAGTGGTGCAGTCCCTGAGGAAGCTGAGAAGTTCCTAGCGGAAAACCCCGAGCAGGGAGCAGCAATGGGGCCCGCTGAGGCTGAAGGCACAGGGACCTCTCCTACCGTGGAGGTCGAACAGGCCCACACGCCTGAGACAACAGGCCAGGGCAGCCCAGGGCCTGATCAGGGGCCAGAAGGGCCAGATGGAGTCATGAACGTGAACGCAGAAGCCAGGGAGGGGCCTGAGGATCAGGGGGAGCTGGGCCCCAGCCCAGCCACGGAGACAGGGGGTGCCCAGGAAGACCGCCCCCAAGAGGTCCAGGCGCCAGGGATATCCAAGGAGGACACGGAGAAGGCCTCCTCTGAGGAAGAGGGTGGCGGCCACAGCGGAGAAGAAGGAGGAATTCCATCCCAAGAAGAATCGGAGGACAGCGGCGACGGGGCTAGTTCAGAGGAAGCAGGGGGCTCCTCTGAGGAAGCGGGGGAACCTCAGGAAGCAGCAGAAACCCCAAGCAGTGGGGACGAGGGGGCCCAGCTGAGCTCAGAGGAACCGAATCCAGGGCCTGAGGGGAACGAGGCCCTGGAGGCCAAGGCAGAGGAGCCCGAGGAGGGACCTCAGGGTAGGGGGCCCCAGAATTGCTCCGGCACTTGGGCAGCTGCACTCTTCCTGGAAGTCTTGTATGTAGTGGGACAGGCAGGGACAGGGTTGGGCGGGAGAGCCCCAGCCAGCCTGGGTTTGCGGGGTGGAGGCCCCATCCAGAGTACCCGGCCCAGGGGGTACCTTTGGGCTGCTCTTGACCCATTTTTCCCCAGTTTAGAGGGACCCAGTGAGAGGCAGCACCATGGAGGGCCCAAAGGAGACTGGTCACTATGAGTTAGGCCCTCTGGAGGTACCCGTTAGGGTCCCTGGTGCACTTTAATATGGACCAGTGCCTTAGCCTGGAGGACAAGGTACATGGTGGCAGGGTTTGAGGCCCAGGTTAGTGGAGAGATGTACAGGTAGAGGAGTGGGTTGGAAGCCATGTAGGGGACTACATTGGTGGGCTAGTACCTGGGGCCTCCCCTTGAAGACTAGGCCATGTCCGGTGGGGTAAGCTGCGACTAGGGTCAGGATCGCGGTAAGAAACCTCAGGCTGGCTATGACTCCCATGTCCCACAGGTTTCCATTTGGAGCAGCAGCAGCCACCCTCTCAGGACTGAGGGACAGGGAATGGGGAGGGCAGGGCCCAAACCATTGGGCAACATTGGCGATGTAGCAAATCCTAGGCATGGCCAAGACACCCATGGCTGCACCCACTGAGGGTGCTGGCCTGGACCAAGAGCTGGGCTTTTAGGATGGAGGACCTGGGGTCAGTCTTCACCTTGCAATGTTGCTTCACCTTGGACTTCCCTGCAGAGTTCAGTTTTCATACCACTTGTAAGCTATTTGCACCCTCCGCAGGGTGAGGGCCTGCAGCCAACCAGCCCCTCCCCTCTCCCTGTCCTTCCTGTCCTGGGTCTCGGGTCAGGGTTCCCTGGGTCCTGAGACATTCCATGAGGCACATCAAATCTCTGCTTCCATCCCTGGTGGAACTAGTCTCTGCCTCACAGGTCCAAGTTCATCCCAGTTCTAATCACCTAAAATCCTTTGTTCAACCAGCCCAGGTAGAACGGCCTCCCCAGGAACCTGCAGGCAGTCATGGGCATCTCTTGATGGTCAGAAGCAACAGTTGGCCTCCTCTCCCTGCGGCAGCTCCTCCAGCTCACGCCCTATGGCGGCCTTGTAAATCTGATCAAATGCTCATTTGATCAGGTCAGGTGTTTGCTTAGATGAAACACCTAAGTTTCTGGTGCTCTTAGGATGAAATGCAGACTGCTGTGGTCCTCTAAGACCGTTCTTGGTCAGCCCCTGCAGAACTCCCCTGCTTCCCAACATGTACCCCTCACCCACTGAGGCCCAGCCACCCTCCCTGCTTGCTAAACCACTCCTATCTCCTGTCCCAATCTTCACCTAATTAAGTCCTCACACAGTGGCTCTCAGCTCACAGGCAGCCCCTCAGGGAAGTTTTCTGACCCCCCTGCTAAGACTGACTTCCTAGGCACAGTTCTTAGGCCCTCGTAGCTTCTGGAATCTTCCCTTCCATAGCCACATCACCATTTGTCATTATTACATTACTTTTTTGGAGGGGAGGGGTAAAATTAACTTTAATTTACTAAATGTTACTTTAATATTAACTAAATTAATATCTTTTCTTTAACCCAGTATTTCTAAAACATTATCATTTAAGATGCAATCAATATAAAAATTATTGATGATATATTCTTTATCTTTGTACTAAGTCTTCGAAATCCATTATGTACAACACACCTCAATTCAGACCAGCCACATTCAGATGCTCAACAGCCACATGTAGCTAATGGCTATCATATTGGACAGCACAACTCTAGATTTCTATCAGAGGCCTCTGATCATAAGCATTTAACTTTGACTCTCATTTCTCTCTGTACTCAGATAATCTTGCCAAACCCAGTCTTTAGTCAGATTCTTACATTGCTTTTAAGAATATTTCTCCCCTCTCCCCACTAGACTATAGCAAAATGCTACAGTAGTAGGAGCTGTGTCTATTTGGGGCGTTACTGTATTCCCAGCACAAGGCTCGTTTCTTGGCACATCGCAGGTGCTCAATCAGTATTTGTTGAATACATAAAATGGACCATGGAGCTCCACAGAAGTTGATTTTGGATTTCAAAGTCCCTCCTACAGCTGGAACTCTGTTCATTTGAGCTTGGCAAGCCCTTGGCCAGCAATTCCTCAAGGCCCTGCCCTTGCCTATATTGAGGGGGCTTAGAGTCCAGTTGGCTCTTAGTATTACCCTAATCCTGTTTTCTGCTTCTCTCCCCAGAAGAGGCGGAGGATGTGAGTGAAGAAGCCCCATTGAGGGACCGCTCCCACATCGAGAAAACCCTGATGCTGGATGAGGACAAGCCAGCTGATGACTACTCTGGTAACCAGAGGAAGAAGGAGCCGGTTGGGGCTGGGAGAACCTTGGGGGCTGGGGCTCTGAGGCAAGCAGGCACCCCAGCAAGGAGAGCCCTGGAGATGGGGAGCCCTTGGAGGAGGCTCTGCAAGCAGGGTCCAAGGCTGGGGGCGGGGGGCTCTAGATTGGCAGGGAGGAAGAAAGGCGATCCAAGCAGAGGGACCAGCGAAAGGGTAGAGGGCAAATCCCAGTGTTGCGTACGGGCACAGTGCCAGCCTCTCTGGTGTGGCCTGGGAGGGGGCGTTAATAGAGTTCATCATATTTGCTTTGATTTTTGCAGTTTATAAAGCCCTTTCATGCCCGGTACTTTATTTCATCATTGTAATAACCAAGGCTTTCGGCGAGGCTTACTGTCTCTTCTTAGTTGAAGAGTTAGGGAAAGCTCAGAGCAAGGCAGTGCTTTGCTGCAGTGCACAGCTAGAGAGGCGACACGCAAGGGGTGGGCTCTGAAAAACCTGACCCCTGGTCCTTCTTCGTGCTTTGTGCCTTACACCCTGGGGCTCCCAGCCTCACCCCTCTGAGTCGCTTCTTCCTGCAGTCATGGTCTTCCCAAGAAGACACTTGGGATGTCAGCATCCTCCTGGGGATTCAGGGGTGTGGCCGGGGGCCAGGGTGGTGGTCCTGCAGGCCTGCTCAGCTATCTGAGCTTAAGGCAAGCACAAGTAGAGGTGGGGGGGCAGAGAGGAAGAGATGGGGTTCTCATCGGCAATAAAAAGGCTGAGGCCATGCTTCAGGATACACTACTGAGGAGGGGAGAAAGGATAGGGTTAGATGAAAAAGAAATAGCCTAGGGGTTTGGGGGAATGGGAAGAAAATGCCTCTGATTTTAAAGGTTCTTGAGGGTTGGGATGTGGACCAACTCCCTCCTCGAATACTAATATGTGGTACAGTCAGTATAGTCGCTGGGCTGCAGACAGCCCTTGCTCCCTATCAGGCAGGGCTGGGAGCTGCCCTGGGAGTGACCTGGTCCACAGGGGTTTGCCAGTTAGCCTACCTGACTTCCCCTCCCCAATCCTTCTCTGCCCTCAGCGGTGCTGCAGCGGCTTCGAAAGATCTACCATTCGTCCATCAAGCCCCTGGAGCAGTCTTATAGATACAATGAGCTTCGGCAGCATGAGATCACAGGTACAGGTCGTGCATCACGGACCTATACCACTCCTCCCACCTCCCCCACCCCCATGCCCACGTGGTTCCCGAGCTCCTTGGGTGGTGGGCTCCTTGGGTCCCAAGGACACATGGAGCTGAGCTCTCCTTAGTTCTTGGAGAGGGGCAGAGACCTCAGTCACTTGAACCATCCTTTCACTGCAAGAGTGCCCCATAATGTGCACAGGGTTTTCTGGAGAGCATTTCATTTGTAAGGACTCACGCTTCAATAATGCAGTTCTGGTTTCCAAGGGCAGTGATGCGAACTTCAACCCCTCGTAGCTCAGCGGCCTACAAGGCTCCCTGTTTATTTACCGATCATTTCTTAAGTCCCCTGATTGGACTGGATCCTTTCCTCCATCTGTTCACACCTCCCAGTTGGCTTCCCTTAGGTTTGCATTCTTTTAAAATAATTAAAATAAGGTACACCTGTTGCCAAAAAGAAAAGAAAAAAAGAAAAATTCAACTAGTGCAAAATAGTATATATTGAAATTTTAAAAACCCCTTTCTTGATTTCCAGCTTTTCTAATTCCACTCCCCGAGACTCCTCTTGCCCTTTCTAACGCTTGCATGAATGTACCACATTGGACAACCACCACCACCCTATGATGGAAAACGGGGTGTTGGCCATTTTCTATTTTTTTAAATGTTACAAACACTACTATAATCATTACACATTTCATGCAAATATATTTGTAGGATAAAATTTTAAAAGTGGAACACTGGAATTAAACATTTTGATGGTGGTTGCCACATTGCCTTTGGTTATACCAATTTGTACTCACAATGACAGGATATGAGAGCTCATGTTCCCCACAGGGATGCCTTTTTTAAGTGTTATTTCATCCTTGAAAACTTTAACAGTGGCATATACTTGTTTGAATGGTGAATGGTATTGCACATCTCTCTGTGTTAATTGGCTACTTCCACATTATCTCATGTGATGCTCTTGATGGCTGTAAAGTGGGTAGGGTATGATAGGGTTTACCAGAAGGATCCGATGCCCAGAGAAATGCTGGGCTACCCAGGAGCACACAGCTGGAACTAGGGGCTGTAACTCTCTCCTTTTCTGGAGAACGCTCTGTTTCACGACTGTCTCTACTGTTTCTTGCAAGCTTAAGAGCAAACGATCCTCTTCGGCTTCGCAGAGGAAGTGCAGGTGTTGCTGTGAGGTTGTAGTCTCCCATTTGCTTTCCTGTTCTTCACTCTTGCCTTCTCCCGCAGCCCTCAGACCTCGTGGCTTGGCCCCAGAGGCTGCGGGCTGCCCAGAGAAGGGTGCTCTGCAGGGAGGGCGTTCCTGACTCCTGACCTCACTTTCCAGGCTTGGCTCCTCTCCCCTCGTCTCCCGTCTCCCGCCAGTGCCAGGACTCTGCTGTGCCCTTGGGCGGCCTCCTGTGTAACATCCTCTCCTCAGAGTCTCACCTGCAGCCTACTGCATGTGCTAGTAACGCCCCCTGCTGCAGAGGGCTGAAACAGCAGCCAGGGAAAGTCCTGGTGGTGGTTTGTCTCAGTGGCCGGCTGAAGGTCCAGCTTCCCTTGGTGTCCCCTGGGCCGGGGTAAAAAAGAGTTTTTGTAGGATCTCTATGGCTATCACTGGGGACGCCTGCCACCCCCTCAGCCTGCCTATCCCTTCCTGTCCCTGAGCTACAAGTTGACACCCACAGAGATACCAGTGACTCATGGGGCAGGGCCATGGTGTTACTTTCAGGCAATATATATGTGCCCGCCATTTACAAGACACCATCTTGGTCTTCTAGGACTTGGTTTCACCTTAGAGAAAGAAAACCAGCACATCAAGAAGCAAGCAGAAAAAGAGGAATACTGTACCGCCCCTTCTATAAAAAAGATGGGGAATATTGCTTATATGTGCATGGAAATATCTGAAGGAATATGTAGGGCATGTTATGGCCTAGGTAGACTGTAGACAGGGATGTGAGACTTTTCACTGTGTGTACCTTTTTATACTTTGATTTTTGAACCAAGAAATTAAATAAAGTAAAATGGAAAAAAAAAAGAAAAGAAAAAAAAAAGGAGTGCCTACTGTTTTGAGGCCTATCTGCCAGGCTCAGAGAAACAAAGAGGTCTGGAGAACTTTAGGCACTAAATTCTGTGGGGCTGACCCTGTGTAGTTCCGAGAAGGGTTGAAAGAGCTGGGACCTGAAAGCCAGTACCAAGAGTGTCCGTATCCCATGTCGCAAGCCTCTCCCCTTCCCCTTCCTGCCCCCTGGTTTTGAAAGCACTGGAGGATTCTGCTTTTTCTTCTTAGGGACCCCAACTGGAGTGGCCCATGCAGGTGTTCTCCCAAGAACCCAAGAATTGTCTGGTCAGTGCTTGGTCTTGGGACCTGGCAAACATGTCATGGACTTTGGAGGCTAATATTTGAGACTGGCCCCAGAACCCAGGGTTGGGCTGAGGCTGAGGTGGGATTTTAAGAGACACAGATAAGGGGAGGGAGGCTGGGAACAGGCAGTGCCCAAGTCCAGGCCGTCCAAGGTTGTATAAGCCTCTTTCATACCGTTTCTTCTGTTACCAAGCCAGATAGAGGAGTTTTCCTGTGGCAGCTCTCTGCGCCCCTTTTATAAGCCATTCTCTCCCAGATCTAAACCAGGAGGCCTCACCCAGAGTAAGCTCTGCGTCAGTGGTTGTTGACCTTACTTAGCGCCTCCTTCTAGAGCTGGTGTGCCAAGGATCTATGCAAGGCCCAAATGATGTCTTCTGGTGTCTTTTAACTGGGTGATCACATTTGCGTAGCAAGAGATGTACCACTGAATGCTACACGCTGTCTGGTCCAATGTAGAATTCCACAACTCAATTAGATGTCCTGGGATGCAATGTGAAGAACTGTGTCGCTCCCATAGTGACAAGCTTTGTTAATTCACTTCCATCTCTAACTCCCACTGCCCACAGATGGGGAAATCACTTCTAAGCCAATGGTGCTGTTCCTGGGACCGTGGAGCGTTGGCAAATCCACCATGATAAACTACCTCCTCGGGTTGGAAGACACTCGCTACCAGCTCTATACAGGTACGAGCTAGGTCTTCTCATGTGATTCTTGGTATTTCAGTGTATGTCGTATGCAGAAGCATTATGAAAAATCAAAACATTTATATGTGTCTTCAATATAATAATGAAAATCACATACAAGAAAGCAGCAGCTACACTTATGTTGATAGCAGCATTACTTACAATAGCCAAGAGGTAAATACAACCCAAACATCCATTGAAAATGTGGTCCATCCATACAGTGAAATATAATATTATTCAGCCTTCCCAAGTAATGAAGTTCTGATACATGCTACAACATGGATGAACCTTGGGGACGTTATACTATGAAATAAACCAGTCACAAAAGGACAAATATTGTATGATTCCACTTATAAGAGACCCCTAGAGTCATCAAATTTGTAGAGACAGAAGTAAAATGGTGGTTGCCAATGAAGGTAAGAATGGGGAGTTAGTGTTTAATGGGCACAGAGTTTAATTTGTGGTGATGAGAAAGTTCTGGTGATGGATGGTGGTCATGGGTGAATGTGAATGTACTTCATGCTACTAAACTGTACACTTAAAGGTGGTTAAAATGGCAAATTTTATGTTACATATATTTTATCACAATTAAAAAAAAAAGCCACTAGCTTAGCAAACGTCGTATCGGATTCTCATGGCAAACCCTCCCTGAAACACCTTGCTTACCCACGTTGCACCAGGTCTCTCCCCTAGAGCTGACTGTTCCTACTAATCTTGTGCCTGTGTGTGCAGGTGCTGAGCCCACCACCTCCGAGTTCACGGTCCTCATGCATGGGCCCAAGCTAAAAACCATCGAGGGTATTGTCATGGCTGCTGACAGCGCTCGGTCCTTCTCACCCCTTGAGAAGTTTGGCCAGAATTTCCTGGAGAAGCTGATTGGTATCGAGGTTCCCCACAAACTTCTGGAGCGGGTCACTTTTGTGGATACCCCAGGCATCATTGAGAACCGCAAGCAGCAAGAAAGAGGTAATTTGGTGCTCATTTCTGAACAGCGTGGGCTTTGTCTTAGAAGATTGTTTCTGACGGTGGGTGGTAGGCAGGCAGGGGAGAGGAAAAGTGACCAGTGTTGTCCAAGACCAGGGGATGCGTTCTCTGCATCCAGCCCCTTCTTCTTGTTAACTGTGGCGCCACTTAGGTATGGAGTACCTTGTCCTTTTACCTCCCCAAGGACTGATCTGGCTTGGAGATGATCATTATTTTCCCAAGAGGAGGCTGATCTTCTCTGTAAGAAGAACTCGATCTACTCTGGGGCTGAGCTTTGGGAGGCCCAGGCTGCCTTGTCTGATCAAGAGCCTGCCTATGGGATCCCAGTCCAGCTGTACTTGACTTCTGGCTAACCTGGGCCTGGGTTGAACCTGACCTTCAATTCTTCCTACTTTACCAGGCCTGCTTCAACATAGGCCTTGTATCAAACGCCCTACTTGCCTTTAGGTGGCAGGGGAATGCCACTTTGGACTCAACAGGCACTAGATTATGACATAGGCCACCGAGTATTGCCATGACGCAGGGCTATCTGCAGAAATGAGTCATAACAGGGCATTTGTAGGAATCTATAACCAGCTGGTGGATCTCAATTTATGGCTATAATTCCCATTTTGGTTATAACTGGACCCTGTTTTATGACTAGTAATAATATAATCACTAATAATTATAATAGTAAATTAACCTTTATTGCACTCCTATTATGCATTGGATAATTTTGTGCATTATTGGCTGGTTGTTGTAAAAAGATTCCCAAGACAGGTATTTCTAGTCTCTTCATTTTGGAAATAAGAAGTTAAAGGAGGGAGGGGTATGGTAGAAGAGGGTAAAAGGGGTCAAATATATGGTGATGGAAGAACTGACTCTGGGTGGTTAACACACAGTGTGATGTATAGATGATATAGTATAGCAATATACACTTGAAACCTATGCAATTTTACTACCGTTGTCATCTCAATACATTTAATTTAAAAAAAGTTAAAGGGATGAAAATATATTGAGCACCTACAATGTGACTGGCAGTTTTAGTTAGGTGCTTTCCTATATTTATGGCAACACAGTAATCTTTATATCAACTTAGGCATCATTGACTTCTTGTCATTTCGTAGCTGAATTGCTAAAGCTTATAAGCATTTAATATCTTGCCAGTGAGGAAGCCCCAGTATTATGCCAGGTCCGCATTTCTTTCCTAAATGATGATCCTGTCTTTCACGTCCTTCTAATTCCCTGACTTCTTTCCTTCAACATCTTTGCCATTGCCCCAGATTTTTTTTTAGATAGTAGGAAAATTTCCATTTAGAAAAAATATTTTGCTTCCCTGGAGCCTTGGATTCCACTGTAGATTAAAGCAAGGATCAGGCTGTTTTTGGTCAAAGATTGACACCGGGCAGGAGATATGCAATTAATTCTTTAAAAGTCTTTAGAAGCTCAGAAAATCCTTAATGCTGTTACTTCCTTGAACCTGCAGCATGGCTTGGTTCTGGAAGGAGGCACGAGGGGCCTGGGCTAAGATCTGCTCAGCCTGACCTCTTGCTCCCTCTCCCCAAGGTTACCCCTTCAATGACGTGTGCCAGTGGTTCATCGACAGAGCCGACCTCATCTTTGTCGTCTTTGACCCAACCAAGCTGGACGTGGGTCTGGAGCTGGAGATGCTCTTCCGCCAGCTGAAGGGGCGTGAGTCCCAGATAAGGATCATCCTGAACAAGGCCGACAACCTGGCCACGCAGATGCTCATGAGGGTCTACGGGGCTCTCTTCTGGAGCTTGGCCCCGCTCATCAACGTCACGGAGCCCCCAAGGGTCTACGTCAGCTCCTTCTGGCCACAAGACTACAAGCCCGATACCCACCGGGAACTGTTTCTCAAGGAAGAGATCTCCCTCCTGGAAGACCTGAACCAGGTGATCGAGAACAGGTTGGAGAACAAGATCGCCTTCATCCGCCAGCATGCCATCCGGGTCCGCATCCACGCCCTCCTGGTCGACCGTTATCTGCAGACGTACAAGGACAAAATGACCTTCTTCAGCGACGGAGAGCTGGTCTTTAAGGACATTGTGGAAGATCCTGATAAGTTCTACATCTTCAAGACCATCCTGGCAAAAACCAACGTCAGCAAATTTGACCTTCCCAACCGCGAGGCCTACAAGGACTTCTTTGGGATCAATCCCATTTCCAGTTTCAAGCTCCTTTCCCAGCAGTGCTCCTACATGGGGGGCTGCTTTCTGGAGAAAATTGAGCGGGCCATCACCCATGAGCTCCCTGGCCTCCTGGGAAGCCTTGGGCTGGGGAAGAATCCAGGTGCTCTCAACTGTGACAAAACAGGGTGTGGCGAAACCCCAAAGAATCGCTATAAGAAACACTAGGTTGTTGTGTGGCCGTTCTTGGGTTCCTGTTGGTGAATGAGCTTGTGTCCTAACTGTCTGAGAAGTCCTGGTTTATTAACCCTTTGAGCCACACTGGCAAGAATCATTACACATTGGAGATTTGGGAGTTAATTTGAGGCCAGTGGTGGGGGAAGGTGTGGTTCGAGGGAGGAGAGTGGAAACTGTGAATTATAGTGTGCTTGTCTCGTTGCTTCAATTAGGGGGCCTGATTGAGGTAAGTCAGGCCACGCCTGCTTTTCCTGGGTCCTGTCTCGGAAGGACAGAGAGCAGCTAAATTCTAGTGTAATGTGTAATGATATACTGAATTAATGAGCGTTAAATAAGCTACAAGTAGCTGAAGTTTTTTATTCCCCTGTAAGTTGGGAAAATAGAGAAGACCTGAGTTCTGTAGGGCTGCCCAGGTCTATTGTGGCTGCCTTAGACACAGTCTTCTGTTTGTCCCCAGCCCTTGGCTGTCTCCTAAGTTTGGGGTGACTTCAACAGGGGACAATCTCTTGGGCCTGAATCAACCTGGGTTTTGAGCCTAATCCCAGGCCTTCTTCCCTGTTTCCTCAAGGGGTGAGGGGGATGGTTTAGGACACAGAACACTAAGAGAGAACAGGAGTTCCCAGGCTAGGAGAAGGATCTGCCTCCCCCATGCCATTTCTCTGTTGTGATCTTTTAAGCCAGCTGGGAAGCTTGGGGCCTGTATTGGCTCCGAGAGGAGGGTGAGTGTTCCATGTATTCAGGTAATTCACTGGAAGTGACTTCAGTGAAAGTACTGGAAGGGCTCAGAGGGTTAATTGGTTTGCAGTGTGTCTTTGTCTATTGCATGTCTTGGAAAACTCGGACCCCAAAGGTGTTAGTTTTCAGAGGGGACAATGGAGACCTTGCTCCTTTTCATCAGGGACTTCTCTGGGCAGCCCGCTTCTCTCAAATGTAAGAGGAGGCTGCTCCCACAACTTCTCTGTGGAGACACTCAGCACAAGAGTCGTTCCTTCCTGGTTTTTATCACCGTGACTTTTCCTTTCCCTTCTTCTCCATTCCCTGATGTGCCAACACTCAAAACTCAGAGTAATTTCCCAGGAGTCAGAACCAGTACCAGCTACTCGGTGTCGGTAGCAACCAAGGCTTAACCTTCAGTTTCTCAACTGAACTTGATGCTGATACCCACCAGATGCACCACAGGAAAGCCAGGGCCTTCAAATACCGATGAGTGTGGATAAGTGTGTATTATGTTGTCCAAGAGAGATTAGGGAGATAACAGATGCCAGAGGATGTAGCGAAAGAACTTGTGAGAATCCTGCCTGGCTGGTGTGCCACCACGGAGGGCAGCGGGGAACAGAAGACATGGGGAAGACCCTGGAGTGAAGAAGCCATTTGATGAAAAGTGGGTGAGTGAACAGTTTGTGCAAACCCAGGAGACCAGGCCCAGGGCTGCCTGGAGGGCCTCCTGCCTAGGGAGCCATCCTCTCTTGGGAGCTTCACCAGGAAACAGGGGCCAGGATCCGCCAGCACCAGGAAGTCATCTTGGACCAGAGGAAAGTGAAGATGAAGGCAGAGGGAGAGGCACCCAGGATTAGGCAGTGGAAACAAATTGGTGATCAGATTAGGTCCACGTGGAGAATTGCAACTTCGGAATTCCTGTTTCTCAGAATTATTAGCACTCTGGTGCGTGCTGCAACAGAGGCTGCTTCTTTGGGCTTTCTGGAGGACCTTGAACCTCCCACAGGAAAGCCAGAGGCCCCAAAGCCTCCAGGACATTGTTTCTAAGGACAGAACCAACCAGAGAAGAAAAGGGGTCTGCTAGGGGCGTCCAAGGAGCCTGGTGACCAGGGCCTGATGAGCTGCTTTTCTTCTCATCAAAAACCAACCCTTGCCTCATCTCTCCATCATTTGTCCTCTTGAGCGCCTGCCCTCCCACCTTGGTCCTTAATGCCCCTTAATGCCCTCAAGCTCCTCTTGGCATATCTGTGTTTCTTAGTGCAGTAGGGGAAATAAAATGTGCACAACTGTATGGGCATTTTTATAGCTGCTGATGTCACCATTGCTTTGGGGGAAGTGGGTGGAATGAGGCTAATACATTCATACACTATTTATATTTTCAGGGGTGACATTACCAGTGTGATTTTTTTTCCTTTTTTTCTCTCCATCCATTTTCCTTTTCTTACTCCTGTTCCTCTGCTCACTCCTTGACTTACCCTTTTTCTCTAACTGCTTGCAGGCTTGTCTGTCAGTCAGCCTGGGCTTTAAGAGCTGTTTGTGCCTCGCTCTGTGGAGGTGGATTTCAAACAGAATTCTGACTTTTGGGGGGATGGGGAGTGGGTTGGGAGTTGGGGGAAATTTAGGACCCAGAGATTCCCCCAAGAGAGCATCTGTAAGTATTTGTGCCTGAACAGTTGCTGTTTCCTCCAAAGCGGAACCTTTCCAAAGTGTTCTTTCCATTCTGATTTCATCAGGGAGAAAGTCTCAATAAAGTTCCAATCTCTCTTTAATGCCTTGTACTTTCTGATTGTCTCCAACCAGTTTAATCACCTTATTTTCCTTTAGTAGAGTGTACTGATTTTTATTAAGACTTTTTAGAGGAGTTTTGGGATCACAGGAAAATTGAGAGGAAGGCAGTGATTTCCCATATACCCCTTTGCCCCCACATATACACCGTCTCCCCCACTATCAACACCCCCACAGAGGGGTACATTTGTTAGAATTTAAGAAACTACACTGACACGTCATAGTCACTCAAAGTCCATAGTTTGCATTAGGGTTCACTCTTGATATACATTCTATGGGTTTGAACGAACGTGTAATGACATGTACCCACCATTACAGTGTCACACAGGGTAGTTTCACTGCCTTAAAAATCCTGTGATCCACCTATTCATTCCTCCTGTCTCCTCCCATTCCTGGATAATAATTTTTAAGTTTCTTGGGGAGAGAGAAAAAAATTTGAAAATTGCCCTCCCCTTGTCTTTTTCTTTTAAAGATTTTTATTAAAACACAGCTAACATATTATATTAGTTTCAGGTATACACAATACTTATTCATCATTTACATACCTAAAGAAGTGATCACCATAAGTCTAGCAACCATCTGACACTGTACTGTGCTATCACAATATTGACTATATTCCCTATGCTGCATATTACATCCCCATGACTTATTTGTTTTATACCCCCTTGCTTTCTTTTCAGGTTTCCTCCTTCTAACCTCTCAGTATCAAAGATGACCCATTCCTTCAGCGGCTATGAAACTAAGGCCTACTGCTGTAAAATTGTAAACTTGAAGAAAACACTCCTCACCATCTGAGTTTGCCATTCTCCCTGGCATCCCTATCAGCCCATTAACAGGAGTTACTGAGATCTATCCCAAATCTCTCACAGAGGTCACTCAGGTTGTCACACCATTTAAGCCATGCCCTCAGCCACACAGCTGCCCACTTGGTATCTGAAGGCTCTGGTGGAGGGAGCCAGAAGGTCTACCCTGAATGGTGCCTCCCCTTGGCCTCTGCAGGAAGTGGTGCCTCCATTGCATAACCTGGGCCTTCTGCCTGTAACTGTCATTAAAGAAACCCGAATCTATCCTTGCCTCCCTGAACTTGTGCCCTTCAGAGCAGAGCTCCTTTATTTTGAAGTTTTACCTCTGGAGTCCTCCAGAGGATATCACCCCCCCACCCCATGCTTGAGAGCATGTTTCCAAAAAGAAAAAGAACTGGTCCCTGGGTTGTTGGTGTGAGGTTGGACCACCACTACTGGGGTCACATCAGAGAGGATGTGGGATTTTGAGGCATGGCCATCTGCTCTGGGTTTTCCTATGTCAGGAGGGGCTGATCTTAGGGCTGGATGAGTAGGGCAATGCAGTTCATTTCCTCCCTCTTCCTTGCTCTCCTGATTAGGGGTACATAGTCCATGGCCTGAGCAACCGAGCAAGCTGACTTAACTAAGAGCACTGCTGCCCACCTACCACTGTCCCAGGTCACCTCTCCCACCTGGGACTGCAACCAGCATTTTCCCACGACTAGGAGATATATGGAGTTTTTCCCTGGAAAAGGAAAGGTAGGTGAGGTCTGTGTTGAAGATAAATATAGCATGCCAGAACTTGCTGGCATGATCAAAATTGGGGTATTTCAAAAGCCTCATACCCTACCCCCTTTAGGTTAAGTCTGCCATTAAGGTGATAGGGAAACAAACAACATGGAGAAAGCAAAATCAAAGACCATTCTAAGGAGAGGCAGGTGATGTGAGGGGCTGAAGGACAGTGTCTATGGGTATGTGTATGTGCCCTCTGGATATATGGAGGTTACATGTGTTTATATGTATAAGGAGCATGCAAACACCTTCATGTAAAGTCTGTGTGGGGAGAAATATACGTGTACATGAGTTTTTGTGGCCGAATGATGCCCAACTATCTAGCACAGTGCCTGGCACGTAAGACTCATCACGTATGTGCCATCAGATGAATGAAAGAGAAAGTGTGTTTAGGGGGAGTAAAGATGGGGTCTGTGCATTGTATGTTGTGAGGAGAGCGTCTGGGAGAACAGATATGTCTGGGGTGGGTGGGTGGACATGGTTGTGAAGAAGTGATTGTATGAATGATGTGGGAACAAATTAGGGGGGCACGTGTGTAGGCAGATGTGTGCGTGGGGTGAACCTGATACCCAGCCCAGGTGGAGACCCAAGACGATTTCAGCCAAGGAGGATATCCCACCAGCCCCTAGGCTTTGTAGGAGTTAGATCCTATCCCATGGAACTGAGGCAAAAGTCAGAGCCTTTGAAAACTCACAAGTCCTGACAACATTTCATGCCAATTTCACTTTCTGTGACATTAGGCTCCAGCTTTTCCCAATCTAGGGATACCTAATTTTTCTTTACAAAACCATAAAAGCAGTTAAAGAAGCATAAGAAAAAAAGTAAAGGAGAGCAAAGACACGAGTTTGCCTGTAGCAAAGGTGTCTTCAGCAGGTTCTGAGGAATTCCGTGCCCACCTCTCATCTGGAAGATAAAATAACATGCATTAATGAGCATTTTCTGTGTCTCCTGCCCTGTGTAACATGTCAGTGGGAAAGGAACCAGCTTCTGGAGTATCGCTTTGTGCCAGGAACTGGGCTATAGACCTACAGACATTACCACACTTAAACGTTAAAAAATGCGGTAATTCTAACAGCTGTGCTACAGGCCACACACCAAGTGCTTTATGTGCATTATTTCATTTAATCCTCCCGTTAACCCCACAGGGAGGGAGTGGTCCAGCACGGACAAGAGCACAGACTCTAGAGTCACACTGCTTGGGATTCATCCTGGGCTCCACCATCACTAGCTGGGCAGCCTTAGGCAAATGACTTCTCTGTGCTTCAGTTTCCTCACCTATTAAACGGAGCTACTAATAATCCCTCTCTCATGGGGTTGTTGTGAGGATTAAATGACTTAATATATGCAACATGCTTGAAATAGTACACAGCCCACAGAAAGCATTCAGTAAATGTTATTATTACTATTATTATACATATTTTGCTGATGAGGAGACAGACAGTCAGAGGGGTTGAGATGATGGCATGTGTAAGTGGGAGGGTCAGAATTCTATCTGCCGCCTGACTCACCCTACAGGTCATGCTAAGTTACCCAGGGTGACATTAGGTGACATTAGTCTCTCTGATCCCAAAGCCTTTCCCTCCTCTTCACAAACTGGCAAAAATTCAGAATTGTCTGATTTTAAAAATAATTACTCAGCACCTTGAAGCTTGTTAGTAACAAAATTTAAACCACTTAAAAGTAATTTTTTTTTCTTTTAAGATTTTATTGGGGAATCAGGGAAGGGGAACAGACAAGTTGCTGTCGTTTTGTTCTTCAGTCTAGTTGTGGAGGACGTTGCTTTACTGGCCCATGTTGGTATTGTGATCATTGCGCTCTTCCCGGCTGAGGCAGTTGGTCGCTGGCCATTGGACGGCTGCTCACAGTGGCTCATGGCAGCTGCCAGCTGCTCACGCTGGCTGCCGGCCACTCGTGGTAGCTTATGGCAGCCCACGGCAGCCCCACTGCAGTCCCACTGCAGCACATGACATCGCTGGCTACTCACGGCAGCCCAGCTCCAGGTCGAGCTGTTGTTCACCATCTTAGCTGTAGAGGGTGCAGCGTCACTGGCCCATGTGGGATCCGAACCGGCGGCCCTGCTGCTCAGAGCTTGTGCTCCCATGCCAACTCTTAACCAATGAGCCACTTGGCAAGCCCTAAAAGTAATTTTCATTTGAACTGTTATTGAGGATTATTTTCTGAGCAAAAAATACTTAAAAACATAATCACAATATACTTAAAATACTTAAAAACATAAAAACACAATCATCTTATAAGATAGATGGGGAAGGTGTATTTATTATCCCTAAATCCAATGAGGAAACTGCATATCCAGAAAACTGTCCATCCAAGTTCACTCAGCTGATACATGACAAACCAAACCAAAAGCCCACTTTTTTTTACCCATCCCACTATTTCTACTATATTCTATCACATTGATTTGTGTTAATCTGGGACCTAGATGAAGTTGTGACAGTACATTTTTCTGACACACTAAAAAGAGTGATTTTGTATTTGGAAAAGTGCAAAAATATGTGTTAGATATATTTCCATTTTCTCCAAACTTCTGGATTTTTTTCCACCACAATTTCAAAAGATTGGTAATTTTTATGTATTTATTCAGGCATAGTCTCTGCCCCAGGGGAGCTAACAGTGGAGTTAGGGATACAAGGCATGGAAATGCAGTGATCAGGGAATTCTTCAGGAATGAAACGTCCACATTTTCCAAATCATAAATCGGGATACATGATCTGGCAGAGAATTTTCTTTCTCATTTGCAAATGTATTATAATTATCTGAAAAGTCTGACCTTATTTGTCACTTAAATTTATGTAAACATTTAATAGATTACCTTTGTCAAGGAGAATTCACTTACATAATATCAGAACTCTCCTGAGAATACTGACACCCAGGAGGTTAGGAACTTGGGAAGGGAGTGGAATTTTAGCTACACTTTGAAGGATGGGCAAGTTTGGAAGGTCAGAGACCAGGGGGATGGGTCATGGGGAAAGATCAAGGACCCAGACTCAGAGGAAGAAAGACATCTGTGTGTGGCCAGTGAAGAATCAAACAGCGGTTCTCAAACCCTTTGGGGGTCGAATGACCCTTTCACAGAGGTCGCTGGGTACTCATATGTGGGAGTATCTGCATGTGGGCCTGGAGACGGATAGAGGAGCGGTGTCTCGGTTCCTAAGACCATCGGAAAATATGTGTTTTCCGATGGTCTTAGGCGACCCCTGTGAAAGGTTGAGAACCACTGAAGGTTTAGATGAGGTGAGTTGGGGAAAACCAGCACCCAGGGAGTCTGGGTTTGAGGCCACTGCAAGTTTCTGAAAGGAGGGAGACATGAAGCTGCAGGGACGAGCCGGCAGGCAGCAGACCTGGGGCTCACTGGAGAGGTGAGAGCACGGCACCAAGGAGCCTATTTTGGCAACACTGATAGGGTCCCTCAGGCATAGTGTCCCCCAGTGTCCAAGCCTGCTGGGTTGGGGCACTGGATTTCTGTCCTGCCCATTCCTAGGAGCTGGGAACCAGTTGCACGAGCCCCATAAGGAGGCAGCCGAAAGAAGCCCACCCTATTAGTCTGGCCCTACGACTGGGCCCTGGGCAGACCCAAATCTGTGTGCCTTTTCTGGACCCCTGGGACATTTCGGTTACTCCATCCCAGGTGGCCAGGGACAGCGGATACGAGGACACGCAGGCCTGTGTACCCGGGCCAGATGATACGGGGCTGCTCCTGCCCGGCAGCCCAGGATCTGTAATGATCCCTCGGGCAACGGCCCCCGGCGCGGGCGGGGCGGCATCATGCGGAGGACGACTCCCCGAGTCTGCGTCCCCACAGCGGCTGGAGGACCTCATCATTCTCCGATGAACTTTCACGCCTTCGAGGGGAAACAGGCCCCGTGCAGGGCATTTCTGTACTAGGGTCGTGAGAGTGGGGAATCGGAAGCCTGGCTGAACTTGGCTTGGTCCCTCAAGCCCGCCTCCTCACGCACAAATGGCTATTCCCGAGGAGGGTTCAATAGCTCGACTCCGCTTACCCACCAAACCACTACCAAACCACTACCGTAACGCGGAGCCCACACAAGGGCTCGTCTGCGGGAGCCCACCCCGCGCATGCGTCCCCCGCTCGCGGCCACGGGCCCTGCCCCGCCCCCTCCAGGGCCGCGCGCTCTAGAGATAGGCGCGCCGAGGCTCGCGCATGCGCACGCTCGAGGCCGTGCTTCCTGGGAATGTGGGGTCTGCGCCGCGGGCAGGGGCACCGGGCGGAGGGGTCCACTCTTCGGTGGTCCCAAGAGCTTCTCTCCGTCAGCTGTCACCGGCCTGGGCAGAGGCCGTCGCGAGGGCCGAGCTGTGGTGCGGCCTCGCCGCCCCAGCCCCTCTCTCTGCGCGTTTCGCCGCTGGACGCCCTGAGGGTGTCGGAAGTTTTGATTTGGGACCGGGAAAGGCTTTGAACTTGCTTATTGTTGTTGTGTGAGGCCACAGATTTCTGGAGGCATTTGGAGAACGTGAAGAATGCCAAAGACAGATCGGGGCTGGCGGTTATGATGTTGTGGTTTTCACCTGCGGCCAGCCCTCAGGTAAAACAGGAACTGAGAATTTTAAGAGGTTACCCCACCTCCCTTACCCCTTCAGAAACTCAGAGAAACTGGAACCCAAACTGCCCTCCCTTCCTGCTCTTTAGGACAGAATCCTAACCCTACCTTGTCCACTTTCCCCTACTTCTGGGTGCCAGTAGATGGAAAAGCACTCCAGGCAGACGAAACTCCTCATAAGGGGGGACAGCAAGGGTCATGGTCTCATTAGAATGTCTTTCTGATAGCCCCTGGCTTTCCCTGAGTCACTAATTTCAGGAGCTAAAAGAACTTCAGAGATTCTGTGGTATCTCATCAAGTGGTTTTTAGTGTCTATTTGAAACAAGTCCAATGACAGGGATCTCAGTCTAGGGCATTTGGTGTCTCCTGACAGGTTTGTGTGACTCCCTTTGCCCTAGTCACTAGCCGTGAGATGGCACCAACTTCCCTTTGCAGCCCTGTGGAAAAAGCACTGCTGTCAGTGTGTGCCTGCTTCCCGGCTTGGATCCGTGTTCCCTCATTCTAGAACTGGGCAAGGAGCCTCTGTGGCTAAAGCAGGGTTGACCAGTTAGTTGGTTAATGAAAGTAAAGGGAATTTACTTTTAATTTTGTGGGTTTTCTTGGCTGTTGCTTCGGAGTGGAGATCCTTTGGGCATCTGATACCCTGGTGGCCTGAGAGGAAAAGGAAAGGCCTTAGGTGATTGCTGGGAAAGAATGAGTTCATGTGGGGCTTGGGGCAAGCTGCTTAGCTGGCTAACCTGCCCTCTGCACTAGGAAGCTTGATTCTCTCATAAGCATCTCTTTCCTGAGTTTGACTTCACAGAACACCCAGGAGTGGCAGGGAATTGTAGCACAAAAGAGCCACGTGGTCCAACCCATTCTTTTTACACAAGAGGAAGCTGAGGCTTTGAAAAGGACTGGCTCAGGGTCACAGAGCCAGCTAATGGCAGAGATGGGACTTAAATTCAGGTCTCCTGATTCCCAGGCCTGTTCTTATTCTCCTGCACCATGTGTATTAAGGGCCAGCAGAAAACAGATGGCACATTTCAGGTGGGTAATTTGAGGCAGGGTATAGGGAAACGATATGCATAGTGAAATATTATGGGGCTAGTAACAGTGGAATCTTACCATCTCTATGCCTGGAGACAGAGAGGCTGTGTGGAGGGTCCTCTTCCTAGAGCTGGGACTTTGAGTCAAGGGGCTCAGGAAGGCAGCTGGGGTTATGAAAACCTCATCTCCCTCCTGATCGGTCAGGGCTCCCCATGGGCCAAACCCAATGGGAAGTAAGAGGGCAAGGGAGTCTTATTAGTCCATACTGGTCAATTCTAGGGCACAGCACGGGGTGGAAACAAGAATGTACCTGGAGGGGCAAATGAAAGAGATCCAGCATAACATGCAATCTTCTGCTAATGGTTTACACATCTTACGCACTTAACTCTGTGTCAGGTATGTCCATTATCTCATTGCATCTACCAATAAACCACATTTTTTCCATTTGACAGATAAAGAAACAGACTAGTGAAACCACTTGAGGATGAAGGTATGAACAACTAACTGCCACCTGCGTCTTTAGGACCTTGTGTATAATATGAATATAGTATCTATGGATGTTTATGGAATGAATAAATGAATGAGGAACAAACACAGTTAGGATTCGATGAAAATCCTTAGCTGTGCCACTTCTGCATGGGACTGAGAGGCTCAGCTGTAGGGACTGGAGGCTCTCTGCAGATGTGGGTCCCGTGGCTGTTGGTATCTCTCCTGCCCGTTTGTAATAAGCCAGGTTATTCAGCTTAAAAGAGCGGGCATATAGATCTGATTTAAAAAGAAGAAACCTTTGAACTTCTTGGTTTTTCCAGTGGAGGATAGCTTTTAGAATTAAGTTTTCTCTCTGAAGCCATCTTCACCTACCCCCTGATTCCTGATGCCTGCACAATTTGGGCAGGAGCCCAGGGTGCTGCTTCTCTTCTCTGCTCTACACTTCACTGCTCCACCCACCAGCTCAGTTCTGCTAATTGCATCGCTGGTGCTGCTCCTGGAACACAATGTTCTTCAGGGAATAACCAACGACCAGCGTGGTGGAGAGTTTTACCAGCACCACTAAAATGGCCTGCTGTGGAGCAGAAGCTTCAGCATAAAGGCACTGGGCTATTTCCTCCATGCTTTCTCTTCTTTCACCATCTCTTCTCTTCAGGGTACCCTTTTATTGGCCTCTTCCTTCCTAGAGGGTCCCACAAAGTCTTGCATTTGTTTTCATCATCCAAGCCCCTCCAGCATGGAAAAGGAACCTAATGATCACACGCTATGTGCCTGACACTGTGCCAGATGCTTCCTATCGGTTATCTCATTTCATTCCATAGTGATCTACTAGATAGGGACCTTGCAGATGAGAAAACCAAGACCTTAGATTATGTAGCTTGTCCATCGTCACACAACTATTAAGGGTAGAGCTGGCATTTGAATTCTAATCTTACTCCACGGCCCATCCTGGCACACTTCTCACCCAGAATAAACCCTGCTGCTCCAGTCTTTGCATTCTTCTTGTCCTTTTGTTATTCAGAGCTTTTTTCTTGTGCTATTGCCTATGTCCCTGGGGCTTGGGCATGTTGAATGTACGTTTCAGCCCACCCTTGTGAGTTTCCACATGGAACTGCCTAACATATGATCCCATCCATAGCCCGCATATCCTCCTTCAGTCCTTTGCTGATGATGTCTCCTCCATCGGGAAGGCTATTTCAGCTATTTCTGAATGGCGACATCCAACCCATTCTCTAAAGGTCAGCTCATATGTCACCTCCTCCATGATGTCCCTCCAAACTCATCCACTTCCAGATTCCCAGACTCACCTTCGTGGGCCTCCCCTAGAGGATTTATCTCAGTATCTCCTATATTTACAGTAATTTGGAAATGCTCCTTATTTTCTTTCTTGGAGTCAGGGATTAATTATACAGCAGTAGTATTCGTATCTCTCCACGTCCTAACACAGGCCCTTCCACACTGTAAGCCAGCTGTGATGTATGCACCAGGGGAGCTCATTGTGGGGAAAAGAGTTTGTAAAATGAAGATTTATCCCTCAACTTCACATGCTAACTTTGCTTAAAATAAGGTTCAGCTATAAGATAAATGTCCTGGTTTAGTCTGAGGGATGAGTAGGGGAGGGCACCTGGATTTTTCTTGAGGAGCTTTGAATTTGGGGAAATGAAGAGACACCAATGAGGGCAGGCAGTGGAGAACAGGCTAGTTAGTGGAAGGTCCTCCACATCTTTCCCTCCAGATGGGGCCTGGAGTGGTGGGCTGTGTACCTTGACCTTTATCACGGGCTGCAGCTTTTTGGAGGCAACGTTCTGTGCTCCCTGAGACCCTTTATGTCTGCTCCGATCTACAAAGGCCATCTCTCCTGCTTTCACCACCAGGGGTGGGAGAGACTTCGGCCACAGCGGCAGCCGTCCCTCCCTGGGACCTGAGTTGGCTCAGAGCACACATTTCCCATATCATCCAAGACAGAGAGATGCTGGGGCCCTTCAGCAGAGAACGGGTGTGGGCTGCAATGATGACTCACCTGCTCTGTGGCTGCCTACAGCTCGCTCCAAAGCCCTTCGGATTCAAAACACTTCCTTAGGAGAGGCACAGAAGGCTGTCCTTACAGATAGCAGCTTGGGTTCCTGCTGCTGCACATGTCTGTCACTGCCCCAATGTTTAGAAGTCCAGGTCAGTGAGGAGCCATCCCAGTGCATGGTCATGGAAAACAGAAGAAACCACTGAGAAAGAAATGCCCTGATCTGGGCATCAGACAACCTAGATTTTCACTGGGCTCTGCCAGGAGCTCCCTGTGTGTCTGTAAAGGAAAGGGATTCATTCTTGCAGTAAACCTACTCGGACTGTGCTAACCAAGGACAAGGAGGGCTATGAGAAGTCAAAACCTCTTCCTACCCTGATGGTCCCTCAGTCTCTGTAAATCAATGCAAGTCATGGTAATAAATGCTACACGGAGGCATTTTTGGAGCATGGACGAGAAACTAACTCATCTTTCCTAGGGGAAATGAGCGAGCTGGGGGAGATTTAACTGAAGAAGTGACACTTGAGCTGGCCCTTGAAACTGGAATTCTCCTGGCAAATGAGAGTACGCTTTGCACCGTTGAGAATATTGTGCAGTATATCATCAGTGGAATAAAGTCAGTGGAATGTAGAGAGGGGTAAGGGTGAAGAGAGGGCATTAGACTTGAAAGCCTATCTGGGTCTAGCATGAGGGGGCTTTGAAGGCCATGCATACTGTGAGCCTTATCCTGAAGGTGGAGGGGAGACTTTGAACCTATCTTGGTTGTAGAAAGATCACTTTGGCAGCAAGGTGGAGGATGAATTGGAAGGGTCAAAGATGAAGAGACGCTGGGTAGCAGAGGGTTAAACTATTACAGGCAGGAATGTTTGAGGACCTCAACTGTGGGAGTAGAGAAGAGGATTGGACTAGATAATCACTCAAACTAAAGTTCTTTGCTGTGACCTTGGTCCTTTGGTCCTTTTTGCACCTGCCCCCTCCCACTGTGCTCCTAGTTCATTACTTTTATTACTTGCTCATGCTCCCACCTTGGGGTGCAGGGGGAGGGATGCAACCTGTTTGGGTTTTGTCCCTATCCAGTTTGCCTGTTTGTCAGTTCTGTCCACCCAGCACTTCAGATAAGACCTCAGTTTCTTGGAGGCTAACTGGTAGGAAACTATACTCTGCCGTGGGTTCTTCCCACCCCCACTCTGGCCCCGACTCTGCTGTTTCCTCTGGCATGGGAAGTTAGGCCTCCAAATTGGCAATGCCTCTGTGTTATCCTTCCTGTTACTCTTTCCAAGAGGAAGAATGAGACACCATGTCTCATTGGAAGAAGTTGACAAGCATGAACTAGAAAAACAGATTAAAGGGACCTTGGTACCTTGGTTTAAGAAGGAGCTGAAGGTGAAATACAGGGCAGTCCCATGAAGTGACCCAACAAGCCTGAGCCTCGATTTAAATTGAGATCAATTCTATCAAATGTAATCCTAAAACCAGAAGTACGTGTCTTCTCCTGATCCTTTCACTGTTATCCCAAGGGTTACAAGGACTGCCCCTTCTTGCTCTGCTTGTTTGTGAAACTCTCATTTCATGATTCTTGGGCCTATAGACTTCAGCAACCAGTCAACAAATAGCTTGTTGGTACCTATAGTGTGTGCAGGTTTGTGCTGTCTGGGATAGAATATAGACACCCCCTGGCTATGTTCTCAAGGAATAAGGAGACTGGTATTTTAGTTTAGTTGGGAAAGCAAAACACATGTCAGAACCAACTAGAGAACAGAAAAGTACGGGCAGTTAAGATTTGGTGGATCATGCTTGGAAGTACCATAGAACCTGAGAAGAAAGGAGCATACGGTCTAGGTCTCTTGGGTTCCCTCATGTTGGCGGCAGGATCCAGTCTAGATCTAGCTGCAGGTCTCAGCTGGATCCCAACCAGCCTCAGTATGAGGTAGGGAGCCAAGTGGATTTTGTGCTGCCTTCCTGTTGGGGCTATGTCCCTGTTTTCCAAATGTTCATGCTGTCTCCTCAGCCAGCACCTCCCCACTTGTCAAGATTCTCCATTCATCCTTCAGTGTCCAGCCCAAATGCCTCTTTTTTCATGAAGACTCTTTCCTTCCACAAGTCAGAATTGTCACAGATCCTCTACAGCCCTCCGCTTAAAACTCTGTTGTGACATTCATTCCATCTTGTCATGTATTTGTGAATGTCATGTATCTTGTCATGTATTTGTGTTTCCATCAGTTCCACTAGATGTGAGCTTCTTATTAGCAGGGACTATGTCTGACTTATTTCTCTAACGCCCAGTGAGTAGCCTAGAGTTGTACCCTGCTCAGAAAATGTCTGTAAAATGGATGAACAACAGTTTAACTGATTCCATTCTCCCTGGTCTATTAGTTATATAAAATCAGTTCTGTAAAAGTAACCCTAAAACCAGAAGAAGGAGGTGTCTGCTTTCTGGGGCCAATTTCTGGCATGGGAAACCACAGCTGCATAAAAGATCATTGTAAGTTGGACTTGTGCAGACACACAAATCTTGGTTTTGACTTTTAGGACCAAAGGTACAAACGTAGGGTATGAGTGGCAAGGATGCCTTCCTCTAGCTTATGGAAATAGTCCTGGAATCAGAAAAATTGAGGACCAGTTCTGATCCAATCTCTGGTGACAATATACTTGCCTTATTAACCTTATGCGATTCTTCTGGGGACCAAATGAGAGAAAAGAAATATGTGAGTTCTTGGAAAAGTACAAAATGTTACTAGGATATTAAGCATCCTTGTATTTTCCTCTTATTCCTAAGCTCTACTTCTTCTTCATTCTTTCTATAAAGAAACTCTCAAATAACCAGCCACTGAGGCCAGCTTGGAAGAGCTTAGGCAGTCTTTGTTTGAGTTCCCATTTAAGCCCAAAGACTAGATCCAGGTTGGTAGAGAGGGAAGAACATGGTTTTTTGGCTTCTAAACCAGATGATTCTGGGTAAATAATTTCAACTCTCTGAGCTGCAGTTTCCTCATCTGTAAATTGGAGATAATAACCTTTACCCCACCTACCTCCTAGGGCTCCTGGGAGGATCAGATGAGACAATGAATATGACAGCGCCTTATAAACTGTAAAGGTCTGTTCAAATGCTATGGATTTTCTTTTTAATCTGTGCTTGAGGGCTCTGGATGAAATATGCCAAGACTGTTGCACATCTAGACAGTGACATCATATGCAAGTTATTGGAGTCCAGGGTGGGGCAGAGACAGCAGGCCCAGAGAGTCACAGGGGCAGGGTAGTATTCAGAAGGGAACCCCACCCACTGCCTGTCTGCAGAAGACCTGATTCTGTTGTCACTCATTTTTCTGACCTAAAGAAATGTAATCTCTTGGTTTTCAAATTGTCAAAGACTGCCATGACCTCTGTGCTCCTAGATTAAAGCTTAAGGGTCGGGGCCTCTCTGACTTAGTTCTCTGTCTCCACTGCCTCTTAGCCTGGACACAGCAGGCATTCAGAATGAGTTAGCTGTTGAACAGGTAATGTGCATTTTGTGAGATCTCTCATCATCCTTATTCTCACTTCCTTTGTGTTTGTAGATTCCAGTTGTAGGTAAACGTTAAAAAAAAAAACAGACTATGATTCAGAGAAACGGTAGTCCGACTCGTGCTTGAAAACGTGACTGGCCTGTGTTAATGAAAGGTCAAGTTTCAGAAATGGGGCATCCCCACCTGGGAGCTTTGTTAACCCCAGAAGGCTGTGGAGCCAGAGTCGAATGGGAAAGGCTGTCTGTGTGCCTGTGGCCAGGTGGATTTTGGATCCTTTCTTTGGCCCTGCTGGTCACTGGAGCTGAAAGAAAATGACTTAATCCACAAATACAAAGGGTGCCGAAAAAATGTACACACATTTTAAGGAAGGAAAAATACTGTATTAAAATTACGCTGATGGCAGCCACTTGGAGCACCTCTTGTAATTGCAGAAGCCAAACATATCTTGTAGTCATCTTTCGTTATCAGTATGTATTGAGCATTACAATTTTAATACAGTTTCTTCCTTTCTTAAAATGTATATACATTTTTTGGCACCCTCTGTATTTGTGAGTATTGATTGTGTGCTCGGTCCTGTCCTGGGTGCTTTGGGAACTATGAGAAAGGTCAAGTTGTGACTTCTGTATTGCAAACACTTAGACCAGAGTTGAGAAGATAAGATGATGGTAAAGGAGCAGAGGGTCCCACTGACAGGCGGTGTGTGGTCAGGGCCCAGGGAGTGGTAGGTAACTACTGACAGAGGAAGCAGAGGCAGAGGATCTCCAACAACAGGGTGGGTACAGCTTTCTAGAGGAGGTAGGAACATGTGAAGAAGACAAAGTCAATCTGTAAGGCTCATCTCTACCCCCAAAATGACTTCTTTCCTTTTCTGGCCCCAATTAGGAGATGATATACATTTTCTATTGCTGCCTAAGCAAAGACCACAAATTTAGCAGCTTCCGACAGCATCCATTCATGACAGCACCTTCTGCAGGTCTTACATCCAGGCAGAGCATGCTCGCTGTCAGCTGAGGGTTGCTCTCAGCTTCTAGAGGCCACGCCCTCACTTTTCCATGTGACTCTCTCCATCTTCAGCCTAGCAACGTGCCCAAATCCCTTTCTACTTTATTTTGAGTCTCTGACTTCCTCTTCTGTTACCAGCCGGAGGAAACCCTCTGCTATTAATTAATTAATCAATTAATTAATTAATTAATTACTTTATTAGTTTCAAGTGTACAAAGCAATGTAATAGTTAGACATTTATACCCCTTACAACGTGATCCCCCCCCCACCACTGCAATCTACTACCCCATCGTCTATAGCTGTTACAATACCATTGACTAGATTCCCTATGCTGTACTTTACATCCTATGACTCTCTCTCTCTCTCTCTCTTTAATTATAATTGACATTCAATATTATTTAACTTCAGCTTCAGGTGTATAGCACAGTGGTCAGACATCTACACAGTCTATGAAGTGATCTCCCTGTTAAGTCCAGTGCCCATCTGGCACCCTACATAGTCTTTACAACATTATTGATTGTGTTCCCCAAACTGTATCTCATATCCCTGTGACAATATTGTGTCTACTAATTTGTACTTTCTAATCCCTTCACCTTCTCCCCCATCCCCACCCCCCTCCCATCTAGCAAGCATCAGTTTTTTCTCTATATCGCTGAGTCTATTTCTGGAAAA
>NW_017731665.1:484240-485615 GCF_001890085.2 Hipposideros armiger | reverse complement strand
CTCAGCATAACTGAGAACCCTGCAGGCGCTATGTTCAAGGGGGAAGCAGGGGTTGGGCTCACCACCCACCACTGGCAGCAGCAGAGCTGAATACAGAAACCCCTCTTTGCCAAGCGTCTGGGCATCACTTGGTGTTCAGGCTACCTTGACTGTTTTGGCCTCTGATACTGAGATCATACATCCTACTGTGATGTTTGTATGCAGATAGGGGAAGCTAACTACCACTTCGGATAAATTAGATCATTGGGAACTCGTATTTCATGGCCCCTGTCTCTTTTTCCTTATTCTGTTGCCATGATGACAAAGGCACTTTGATGGAAAATATGGGATAGCTGTAAAAGACTCTCTTCTGCAGAAGAGGCTTTGGTGCATTAGGTAATGCCATGTCGGTGTGCTTCTGTGTTTCTTCACCTTGGTTTCTCTGCACAGTGGGACTTTACACTCACAGGAGGATGGAACTTCTCTGTGGTTTTGTCCTTGTCCTGTTTTTGAAGACTTCCAATCTCAGTGATCCTAACATCCTCAGAGAAATTGTTGTAATAAAGAGCTTCAAAGGAGGTATGATGGGTTGGATGTTTTCTCTAAGGGTTATTCCAACTGTGATTGTGCTTTGGGAGTTTAGTTGAGAGGGACATCTGCAAGGGCTGACAAGTATGATGGCAGTGGGGAGGGGGGCCTCCGTGGGGCATTAGAGGATGAGGGGGTGGGTTGGTTGACAGAAGGAGAGGCCTTCCAGGCAGCAGGGAGAGCTGAGCAAAGACATGCAGGTTTGAACAAAGATGGTGTATTTATGGGATGTGAGCCCGATGGTCTGAACCGAGGGAGGTAGTGCTACCTCAGTCTGAGAAAATAGCTCTCTGCCCTCTTCCTTCTCTCTTTCATTAAGACTTAGGACTTTTTAGCTTTCCTCCCTGCCCTAGATATACAGCTGGACTGATAGGGGACCATTCTTCCTGGCCCCCTCTGAAAGTCACGTCTGTAGAATACCATTTCCCTTCACGTTCATTCTTGCCTCCCAGTCAGTATCCCTCCCTTGGTTCCACCCTGTTTTCTTTAAAAAGTCTGATTTTAACCAAGGAACTTTACTTGCTTCATGTTGATTTTTGCAGACAAATGTAGTAAGTTGATTGCATTTAAATGTCATTGTATAGCTGATCTAGCACTGTTTTCCTCTCTCTGGCAACCAAGACTCTATTTCATGTTGTATTGTTGCACGTTTTCTAGAGGCACAGATGGAGACAGGGGCCTGTTTTTGGTCCTAATGGTGTGGAGAGCTTTCCTTTTCAGGCAGGTGGGTAACACTGGGCTGGAGATCCCTTTGTCTTCTTTGAATCTGACTAGGAAACAATAACTCTAATGATCATACTAATCATGA
>NW_017731665.1:479865-480800 GCF_001890085.2 Hipposideros armiger | reverse complement strand
CTGCTGCCTTTTTGGGCTTCATTTCTACTTTTGCAGGAGCAAGTTTCGCTGACGACCCCCCAACCTCCTTTTGGGCTCCTCCCTCGCTGCCCCCTCAGCAGAGCTGTTCTTCCTCTTGGGCATCATGGTGGCAGGGCGGGTATGTCCTGGGTGCCTGTGGGCCGCTGTGTGCTGAGAGCCTTCAGGAAGCTGGGCTGCTTGGCAGCTGCTGCTCCTCTGGCCAGGAGCTGCTGGGACCCACTATCGGGGGCGGTGGGGGCACCGGATGGAACCCGAGATCTTTTTTTTGTTGTTGTAAAATACACATAACATAAAATTTATCATCTCTAACATTTTTAATTGTGTAAGTGGTAGTAAGTACACTAATATTGTGCAACCATCAACACCATCCTCTCCAGAATTATTTTCATTTTTCAAAACTAACTCTGTACCCACTAAATAACAACTCCCCATTCCCACTTCCCAGCCCCTGGCAACCACCGTTCTATTTTCTGTCTCTATGAATTTGACTACTCTAGGTACCTCATATAAGTGGGCTCATTATATATATAATTTTGTGGCTGGCTTATTTCACTTAGCATACTATAAGGTTCATCCATGTTGTAGCATGTGTCAGAATTTCTTTCCTTTTTTTTAAAAAAGATTTTATTGGGGAATTGGGAGAGGGGAACAGTGTTGGGGAATCGGGGAAGGGGAACAGACAAGTTGCTGTCCTTCTGTTCTTCAGTCTGGTTGTGGAGGATGTTGCTTCACTGGCCCACGTTGGTATTATCATTGCGCTCTTCCCGGGTGAGGCAGATCAGTTGCTGGTCACTGGACGGCTGCTCACGCTGGCTGCCGGCCACTCTCCTAGCTTACAGCAGCCCACTGCAGCCCCACTGCAGTCTCCGCCATGCTGGCCACTCACCGCAGCTCAGCTCCAGATCGAGCTGTTG
>NW_017731665.1:476532-477635 GCF_001890085.2 Hipposideros armiger | reverse complement strand
GTGTTCAATCATAGTTGGGGTGGGTGTAGCCCATCATCCCATGCAGGAGTGAAACTGGCAACTTTGTTGTTAGGAGCATGTGCTCTCACCAGCTGAGCCATCCTGCCACCTGTTGGCAGCTCAGTGGCAGCTCAGCTCAGGCGCAACTCACTGGCCCATGTGGGAATTGAACTGGCGACGCTTTTGCTCAGAGCTCGCGCTGTTAACTAACTGAGCCACTGGGGCGGCCCCCAAAATGCAACCTTTTAAATCTACAGAGATGCAAGTGGATTGGTGGTTGCCGAGGGGAGGGGCAGAATGGGGAGTGGCTGCTAATGGGTATGGAGCTTTTTTTGGGGGTAACAAAATATCCTAAAATTAGATAGTGGTGATGGTTTCACAACTGTGAACGTGCTAGAAACCATTGAATTGTGCAATTTAGATGGGTGAATTTTATGCTTATGAAGTATATCTCAATAAAGCTGTTTTTAAAATGCTGCCTTTTGAAAGTAGAACTAAAACAGTAATAATGATAATATTAATAGCAAATGGTACTATTTATTAGCCAACTCTATTGAGTAGGAGTCAATGTTACATATTTTTGGTGAATTTGCATTCCTACTCAGAATTTCAGTCTCTTTCTCCTGTTTCCCAAATCAGTTCTTATTCCTTCAGTCTGATTCTGTCTTATGTGAGTATACCTTAGGTTCTTCTAACCCAGGAAACCCCTTTATTTAATTTGAGGGGGCAAGCAAACCTCCTTTGGCAGATATACTAAGTTAGACCTGGAGGAGGCAGCCAGCTTGGGGTATCTCTGGGCCTCACCACCCCCACCCTGGATTTGCAGAGGCTGATGGGAGAGAAAATACCATGTTTGGTGGATCTTCTCAGAAATGGGGTAAGCAATTGCTTGAGCTGTGTTATGTAGGGCCTTAATGGGGCCCTCCCGTTGCCTCAATTATTCCCCTTCATCTTCTGATGGCCCACAGTCACATAGATAGTTCCACGGCCATGGATGTGTCACCATGGCATGAGGCTGGCCCCTGGGCAGCCAGGAAACTCCACCAAGACCATGAGAGTGTTTGGGCTTCAGTTATAGACGTGTGTGTGTGTGTGTGTGTGTG
>NW_017731665.1:468049-472252 GCF_001890085.2 Hipposideros armiger | reverse complement strand
TTCATTTATTTAGATGTTCTTTAATTTCTGTCAACAATATTTGGTAGACTTCAGTGTAGAAGTCTTGCACATCTTTCATTAAATTTACGCCTAAGTAACATTTTTATTTTAATAAAAAAAACCCTGGAAGCCCCAGAGAGGTGAAGGTAAAGTGGTAGATGCACAGATGAAGGGCTGATGTTTGGGATTGGGGCCCTATTAGGCACCCCAAATAATCACCAGCAAGAAGCAGCTGGTCACATGGGTGATTCTCACCGAGTTCCCTCCATCTGGATATCAGAATCAAGCCAATTCTCTCTGGGGACGCGATAGCCAAGAAGTCTGTGTTTGCTTGTCCCCTCCATGCACTGAAATGAACACCTGAGTCCTCCTTCTGGTCACTAAGTGTACTATGTTGGTCAAGCACAGGCTGGTCCCATCCTGAGAGAAACTACAGTGTCTCCAGCTCCTGATGAGTCTCCTCAGGTTGTTCCCTGAGCAGCAGTGGCTAGCGACCTCTGCGGGGCCTGGCTTGGAAAGCTGTGCTTTAGTGAGCTGGGAAACGTAGCAGAATCAACCACATACTTGGTAGAGTGGAGAAAAAAAGAGAGATGAGAAGAGACGGAGTGCGAGAGGGGAGTTGAGTGACTTTAATGGCAGAGCACTGGAGTAGGGGGCCATGAATGCCTACTGCCTGAGGGTCTGCTTTCCCACACTGCTTCGCCTTTACAGTGGCTTTCCAGCTCCAGTGCCTCCTGGGATTCCTGCTCTTCTCATAAGGCTCAGGTGTTTCACTTTTCCAAGGGTCCTGGAGGGCTGGCTCCATGACTAAGGTTCCTCTGTTTCTTATTTCCACAAGTGTCCTAACCGTATTGCCCTCCCATTTGCAGGAACTAACCAGNAGGAGGGGCTATTCCATCCCCTTGGCCTCACAGCCTGCTCGTCTGCCATGGTCCAGATCTTATTCTCTGAGGTCAAGAGTCCTAGAAAGCTCCCTGTTTATTGGAAAGTCTGGCCTGCACTCCTTGTGCAAAGGGAGATGCCCATTTCTCCTTCTCTCCAACTCTTATCTCCCTTTCTCCTCTCTCTTTCTTCCTTCATCCCGCCCTCCTTCCTTCCTTCTTCTCTTCTTCATCTTCTCTCCCATCTCCAGATTTTCTCACCCTTGTGACCAAACGTCATTCAGTTACTACCCATCTTATGCTGTATCAGCGATGCAGATATGATGATACAGTTGGCTCATTCACTGTCGTTTGTAATATCAACATAGTGGCTCAGGCCAGAACCTAGCCCAAGAAGCCAGGCTACTCCCAGGGTGGGACTCTCTTGCTTCTTATTTTATTCACAAAATTAAGCAATGGGAAAATCTTGTTGCCTCTTGATGCAGGGTGTAACAGGGGAGCCATGCACCCTGAGGTCTGTGCGTGTTTCCACCTTTGCACCTTTCCGCCCCCTCTCAGGCAGAAGTCTCTGATTGGCAGAACTCAGACACCCCTCCACTGTAATGACTCCCACAGTGTATTCCGATTCTTTGTTTGCAAGTTAGTCTGCCCAGGCAGGAGGGAGCATTTGAATCTTGTGGCTGTACCTGGTTAATCATTGCATCCATTGTACCATCTCATTGGCACACAGCACATGTGGACAGAAGGGTATGAAGCAGCCTCTCTGCTCTTTGAACTTTCACGGTGTTCATGACCTGTAGCTTGCACTGGTCCAGCACTTAGTGTCTGTCACTTCACCTTGTTAGCTGCTTTTTTTCTGCAGATGCCCTGCTGCCCACCCCTCACCCTAGTGGTCAATGAGGTTGAGCCAATGTCGCTGTTTGACTGTTTTTTGGGGGGGCTTTTTTGAAATTATATTGGAGAACAGTGAGTTTTTCCAGGACCCATCAGCTCCAAGTCAGGAAGTTGTCTTCAATATAGTTGTGGAGGGGACAGCTCCTTGGCCCATGTGGGAACTGAACCGGCAACCTTGGTGTTATGAGCCTGTGCTCTAACCACCTGAGCTAACCGGCCGCCCCTGTTTGACTGTTTTTTAACCTGCAGAATACTAAGTGTCTTTTGACAAGGGGACAAAGTATTCATTGCTCAGGGTGTCCTGATGCAATTGGTGGCAGAGTCCTGAGGCCTCCTTCCCAGAGCAGGAGGTTCTTCCCTCCTCCCTTCTGATGTGGTCTCTTTTCAGGTGTTAAAAAAAACCCCAAACTTAAAAAGTGTCAAACCCGATGTCATTTTATCGATTTTCATCAAGAGCTAGAACTGCCAGGCTAACCAGTTCTCACCTTCCTCCTGCAGCAGGAAAATCTCCCTGTGAAGACAACTTGGCATCACAAAGTTGCTTGGTGGGCAGCGGACTCAGGTGCTCTCAAAGAGTATGTGCTCAGATCAAGGGCCTGAGCGGGACAGGCCAGCCCGAGGTGGACGGCCCTGCTCAGGTCGGATCGCCCTGGTTCAGCTAAGGGCCTTCCCTAGCAAACCCACTGCACAATAGGCGTGTTTTCTCTGCAGGACAGAGTATGCCCTGCAAAGGTGATGAGAACTGATTGGGGAGCATGCTAAGATAATGGCAGGGTCATGGGGGTGCATAGCTTGATCCCCACTGTTTGCAACAGCCTATGGGGGAAGCCAGTGGTGTTTACTCAGGTGATTCCCCATGCCTCAGATAACCCATGACAGCTGTGGCTAAAACAAGGAGGAATCACCTGCTGGAATGTATTTTCTCCTTCCCTCCCTCCCTCCTTCCTTCTTTTTTTTTTCTTTCTTCCTTCTTTCCTTCTTACATTCTTGCTCTCTCCTTCTTTATTCTTTTATTTCTTGATCTTTTTTTATTATGTAGTTGTTCAATAAAATGCACATATTTTAAGTATACAGTTCAATAAGTTTTAACAAATATAACTACTATGTCAATCACCCCAGAAAGCTCCCTTGTGCCTTTTCCAGTCAAGTCCCTCCCCAAATGTCCATCAACTGAATGACAAATGAATGGATAAAAAAAATGTGATCCATCCATACAACAGAATATTATTCAGCCATAAAAAGGAATGAAGTACTGACACACGCTACAATGCGGATGAAGCTTGACAAAGATATACTGAGTCAAAGAAGCCAGACACAAAAGGCCACGTGTTGTATGGTTCCATTTATATGAAATGTCCATAGTACACAAATCTATAGAGACAGAAAGTGGGTTGATTATTGGTTGCCAGGGGCTGGTTGGGGGCTTAGTGCTAATGGGTATCAGGTTTCTTCTGAAATTAGGTAGAGGTGATAGTTGCATAACTCTGAACTAAAAATCACCACATTGTACTCTTTAAAAAGGTGAATTTTATGGTATATGGACTGTATCTCAATAAACCTGTTATTTAAAAAAAGATATAGAGCATCTTATCACCTCAGAAAGTGGCTTCACACCATTTTCCAGGCAATTCTCACCCTACTCAACCTAGAGGCAACTGCAGTTCTGTTTTTTTCCAACAGACATTATTGGTGCCTGTTCTAGAACTTTATGTCATTGGAATCATATATTTGGTATTCATTTGTATAAGGCTTCTTTTACTTGGAATAATGTTTTTGAGGTCTGCCCATGTGGCTGTGACAGTAGTTTGTACCATTTTTTTTGGTTAGTAGTATGACTTTACTACAGTTTCCTTACCTATTTTCTTATAGATGTTTTTGGCTATTATGAATAAAACTGCTATGGATATTCATGTACAAGAGTTTTCGTGGACATATGTTTACCTTTCTCTGTAGTAAATACCTAGAAATGGAATTGCGGGGTCGTACAGTTTCATCTTTAGTTTTATAAGAAACTGATAGGCCTTTTTCAAAAGTGGTTTTACCATTTTGCACTCTCATCCACAATGAATGGGAGTTTTGGTTGCACCACATTTTCACCAACATTTGGTGTTGTTAGTCTGTTTAATTGTAGCCATTCAGGTTGGTGTGTCAGAAATTGTAAATTTTTATGAATTCCAGTTTATTCATTTTTTTAATGGTTAGTGTTTTTTGTGTTTTACCAAAAAATATTTGCCACCTCGAGGTCATGAAGACATTCTCCTATGTTTTCTTTTAGATGTTGTATGGTTTTAGTTTTTTGTTTAGGTCCAGGATCCATTTCAATTTGATTTTTTGTTATGATGTTAGGAATTGTAGTTCAGTTATTATTTTTTTTGGATAGGCAATTATCCCATCCCATTTGTTGAAAAGAATCTTCTTTCCCCAATGA
>NW_017731665.1:458358-462514 GCF_001890085.2 Hipposideros armiger | reverse complement strand
TATTGGGGTCCAGGTCAGAAGGCCAGTCCCTTGGGTGAACCAGTTTGCTTTGTCGTCATGGAGACCACACTGTCTTGGCTCAGACTCATCCTTCCTACTTCCTGGAGAAATAGAGAAATCAATGAAAGATAATGCATTTACACACTCACGTGGGTGGCAAGTATGGATGACTTAGTTGTGATACAGCCCAAAGAAATGATTTGTCTAAGAGCAGACAACGAGGGAAGGGAAGACAGGGATGGAGCACGATGAGGCTCTGTTAGCCATTGATAACTCAGTCTGAGTCATCCGTCAGAACTGTGGAAGACCAACTAGGGGGTGACCAAATATTGGGACCTTGGGAGGAGGAAGAGGAAGTCAACACAAGGAAAAATGGAGAGCTTGTGAATTCTATACACATTCACTGACAGTCCACTAATAATTATAATCACTAACATTTACTGAGCACCTACTGTATGTCTGGAACTGAACAAAGTATTTTAATTAATTAATTAATTTATTTATTTTTATGATTTTATTGGGGAATGGGGGAAGGGGAGCAGCCAAGTTGTTGTCCTTCAATCTTAGTTGTGGAGGGCATGGCTAGCTCAGCTCCAAGTCCAGTCGCCATCTGGCAGCCCGTCAGCAGCTCAGGGCAGCTCAGCTCAAGGTGCCCGTTCAATCTTAGTTGCGGGTGGGCATAGCGGCAGCTCAGCTTGGGCGCAGCTCACTGACCCATGTGGGAATCAAACTGGTGACCCTGTTGCTCAGAGCTCACGCTCTTAACCAACTGAGCCACTCGGCTGGTCTCCCTGAACAAAGTATTTTATATCTGTCCATCTTTATTGGCTTCTTTTTGTGGATGGGAAAAAATTACATGTTTATTTTTATTCATTCCTAATGGATATTTAGTATTTCCTTCAATTATGAGTCTAGGCAACAGACCACAATATTATTATCAGGGCTGTGCCTTTGTCACCCTGGAATTCACATATATTGAATCAAAGAGGACTGACACTGCAAATCGATGAAAGGATCTAGGCTATTTTCTGGAGCCTGGGGGTGTTGCAAGGTCTGTGGATACAAATGGCATTTTTTTCCATTGCTTTAGGAGCCATGTCAAGATAACCACGGAGGGAAAATGCCTGAAATGCTGCCAAAGAGGGTGCACTATGAGCAAAATGTTCAGGTTTTCACTGGTGGAAATTTTCACAATGTGTCTTCAGGCTAAGAGGTCAGTTTATTGGACTCATATGGAAGTCCAAAAGGGCTCCGATTAACTAGTCCATCTCATTTACTTGTTTTGTTTCCTGGTTTTATTATTTTTCCTCTTAATTTTACTCTTGATACTGAGATATAATCCACATCTCATGAAATTCACCCTTGTGTACAATTCAGCAGTGTTTGGTATATTCTCAAAGTCATATAAACATCACCCCTATCTAATTCCAGAACATTTTCATCACCCCCAAAAGAAACCCTCATCCCTTAGCATTAACTCCCTACCTCACCCCAATCCCTGGCCTAGTAACTACTAATCTACTTTCTGGTTCACAATGTTTTGTAATTTTTTTTTAAAAAGATTTTATTGGGGAATTGGGGAAGGGGGACAGACAAGTTGCTGTTCTTTTGTTCTTCAGTCTAGCTGTGGAGGACGTTGCTTCACTGGCCCATGTTGGTATTATCATTGTGCTTTTCCCAAGTGAGGCAGTTGCTTGCCTGCCATTGGACAGCTGCTCACAGCAGCTCACAGTGGCTCACGAAAGCTCACGCCAGCTGCTGGCCAGCCCCACTGCAGCCTATGCCGCCGCCGTAGCCGGCAACTCATGGCAGCCCAGCTCCAGGTTGAGCTGTTNCTTGTGTGCACGTGTACACAAATAACCAGGACCCTACACTTGGTCTTTGCAGTTTTGCCACACACAGATAGAGGTCTTATTGATAATTTGGAATGAGCCCATCGGAGGCATCCTGGAATGGGGGTGGGGGGTGGGGGCAGACTGAAAGGCATGCTACAGGGAATACCTTAGAGAACTGTTCCTCCAGAGATGCTTGGGGGGGATTGCAAGAATGCCTGGAAGAAGGAGCACATGTGTTCCTGACGTCGTATGGGGAGGGGAAGAATCTATAGGAAAAACATTTTGGCTCAATGTCAAGAACTTCGTAGGAGCTGTACAACCATGGAATGGGCTTCCTTGCCTGATTGTCATGTCCATATCCCTGGAATATACAAGCAGATATGTCAGAGATTCCTGCACTGGGCAGGATAATGTGACCTTCAAGATCCATTTGATTCTGTGTCTAACACTTTACCAGGAGTTATCAATGTTCTCCTCCCAAGAAAACTTCTCCTGGGGAGAGGAACACAAAGAAAGGCATTGTCGAAGGTGAAATTTCAGGAGCAGTGACATCAATGTGGAGAGGTGTTTTTGGCTGGAGACTCTGCACTGACCCTCAGATTAGACTGTAGCTGGTAAACAGGATCAGCCACGATCCATTCCACCACTTGGAAAAGGCTTCCTTATCAACATCCTCACCAATCATTTGTTTGGCAGAAGCGAGCTCTCCCAAACCAGTTAGTCTAGGCTTCCTGCTTCTTTGCAGCCTCTATCCATGAGAAAGTGTCAGCAGGTGTGGCATCAGGGCGGGAGGACAGACTGGGGGATGCAGGCTGCAGGAGACACTCAGGTGGCTTCTTGGAGGGGATCCCCTCAGCATCAGCTTGGAGCCAACTTTTCTTTTTTCTTATGACTCAACCCTCATTAAATATTTAGAAAAGCTGCCTGAGCTTTCTTCATTTCAGTCAGAAGTCCTGCCCATGCTTAAGCTGTTGGTGCTGTAGGAATTTGCTCTTTTCTCCTTTAAGGTCTCTTTGGAGACTTGTCCTTTCCAGATGGCCCTCTTTGGAGGGACCCCCCCCCTGCACAACCCCCTTCACGGTTTCTGCGGGGGTAGAGTAACACCCTTTCCTTGTGCTTTTAGCTGGTCCCACCATTGATTTATCTTCTCAAGATGCATGTCTGGGGTTTTAAGTGGGGTAGCAGTGTGGGGGCTAGAGATGAGGAATGTATCACTTCCCATCATGGAATGAGAAGCATCATGGGCTAAAGAAAAGAGCCTGGAGGTTGGACAAGCCTAAATTTGTTTGAATTAGTTCTGACACTAGTTAGTGATGTGGACTTGGTTAGTTTATTAACTCATCTGAGCCTCAGTTTCTGCATCTATAAACATGAGGTGATGGCCTCTCTTGTGCTTGGTTGTTGAGATTATTCAATGAGATACTGTATGTGGAAGCACCTAGTGTAGTACTTGGCTTTGGGTAGGAGCTCAATAAATGCCACCTGCCTTTCTCTAGTTTCCATCACTTCCTGGAGCTCTGATCTTCATTCCTTCCCAGGTCTTCTTGGCAGTGACACAGCAGGACTTCTGGTAGTCCTAGGTGTGGAAGGAGCATCTTATTGGATGGAACGTCTTGGTGTCTTTTAGAGCTTTCAGAAAGATCTATAGACTAAATGTCCACTTCGTGCTATTGCAAGGATGACCTCAGGAGTGGATACTGGACTCCATCTGTTACTTGTGTACTCACTACCCTCCCATTAGTCATTTCCATTTTTAAATTGCCTTCTGGAATCCATAGACTCACATGGAGAAATAGTCTGTAGGCTGGAGTATAGAAGGCTATTTTCAAGGGTAGAGAGGAAGGCCACATTTGTTGTCTGTCTCTCATCCAGTAGCACGTTGGACCCTTTAAAAATGAGAGTAGTTGGCTGACACCTTGGAGCAGAGACTCTGTCATTTACCTTTTTTTTTTTTAAAGGTGGAGCCTTGAATATGGGCCCTGCTGACAATAGGAGATCATCAATATTTGTTGATGATCCAGTGAATGCATTTTAAAAATTATATTCTGACACATGCTACAACATGGATGGACCTTGAGGACATATGCTAAGTGAAATCAGCCAGTCGCAAAAAGACAAATACTGTACGATTCCACTTATATGAGGTAACTAGAGTCATCAAATTCACAGAGACAGAAAATAGAAGGGTGGGTGTCAGGGACTGAGGAGAGGGGAATTGGGAGTTGTTTAATGGGGACAGAGTTTCATTTGAGGGGTGTGAAAAAGTTCTGGAGATGGGTGGTCGTGAGGGCTGTACAACAATGTGAAGGAATTTAATGCCA
>NW_017731665.1:448254-457469 GCF_001890085.2 Hipposideros armiger | reverse complement strand
GTTTTCCGATGGTCTTAGGCGACCCCTGTGCAAGGGTCGTTCGACCCCCAAAGGGGTCGTGACCCACAGGTTGAGAACCGCTGATCTAGACTGATGCCTTCTGCTCGGTCCTTGTTCTGTCTTGGCATTTATATCATTGGAAGAAAGAATTGGTGCAAACATATAATTTTATAGGCATCAGCAGGAAGCCTGTTAATAAAAAAGAGAGAAGCCCCTAGAAGTCAGTGACTCTCCCTTGTTACCAGGAAGCAAACTCTGGCCATTTTCTGACGTGAACTGGCCAGTGAAGTCTGCCCAGGCTTTACTAACCAAGGTCAGCTTTCAGGGTTTCTGGTTGGAGCTGTGAACAGGGCTCCTGGGTGGAGCCAGCTCCTGCTGCCCGCCTTGCAGAGCCTCTGTCTACAGAATGCTGTTGTTTTTTGGTGTGGTTTTTTTTTTTCCTGACGGCCCCTACCTGCAGAATCACCTGAGTCTCAAAAATGCACCAGGAATCCACTTTGCAGCACCGCACATTCCAGATCCCTGTGTCGGGCAGCCGCGCCCAGATTCCACATAAGAACCTCAGCAGACCCAGCTCCTTGTACATGCCCTCCCCACCTTCTCAAGTGTTTCTGCCTCGTGACTTTGAGCCACGGTGCTGTCTTTGTGCATGACATCATTGGCCCCGGACAAGAGGTAGGTTTCTTCTTCAACCCAAGCACATTTCTGCGACTGGCCTGGTTCCACCTTTGGAGGCAGATACAATAGGAGGAGTCTGCCTGTGTGCTCTGTGCAGTGCCTCTTCTGCAAGGGCAGCTCCAGGCACCCACGCGAATCTTCCAAAGCCCTCTGAGCCTCCTCTCCACATGGCCCCAACTTGCCTGATGTGCTTAATTGCCTCATATTCCCTCTGCACGGTTGCCCAGCTGGCCTGCTCAACCTCCCCAGCACAGCCCACCCCCTCAGGCCTCTGTCTAGGACACTTCTCCTTCTGGGTCCTAGCCACAACCCCAATACCCACTCTGTTAGAGTTTTCCAGAGAAACAGAACCAGTTGAATGTATATATAGTAGATAGATAGATTGATGACAGATAGATAGATAGATAGACTGGCCTAGATTGATCCATCAATCTATCAGATGTCTATCTATCTATCTATCTATCTGCCTATCATCTATCTACAGAGATTTATTTTAAGGAATTGGCACACACAATCATGGGGGCTGACAAATCTGAAATCTGCAGGGCAAGTGGCGAGCTAGAAACCCAGGGAAGAGCTGATGTTGAGTCCAAATGATATCTTTCCATCAAATTAACCCTTTAAATAGTGCTGGGCCCACCCTTTCCCTTCCTGCCTGGGTTGGGGTTCTGTGGCTTTCGCTGATCCTTCAGCCTGTGCCCTTTCTCTGTCCCCACGCCTCTCGCACCACCCTCCACCCCCTTTCCCTGATGTGGGGATTCCTCTCTGCCCTTGACAGCGTTCACTTGGACTGATGGGAAAAGTCAAGGGTTTGTGAGTCAGACAGATCTGGGTTCTAATGCAGGCAGCTCCATTCCTTGTTGGTGACATTGAACAGGTCACTTCAGCTCCCTGAGCCTCGGTCTTCTCGTTGTGAAATGGTGACGTGTGCCCACCTCTCGTCACACGTGAAGCACTCAGCACAGAGTGAACGTTTCATTGACTTTGACTTCCTTTTCTGTCCATGACCAGGTGCTACCTCCTCCCCTCACGTTGGCCCCTCTCCCCAGACTCAATATTGGTGTGTTAGTTAGGGTTCTCCCGAGAAACAGAACCAATAGGAAGTGTATTTATAGAGGGAGATTGTGGGGACTGGAAAGTCTGAAATCCACAGGGGAAGCTGGCAGGCTGGAAATTCTTTCCTTCTTGTGGAACCTCAGGCTTTTCTCTTTGACTGGATGAGGCCCACCATGTTACGGAGGGTGATCTGTTTTTCTCAAAGTCAACTGTTTGAAATGTTAACCACATCTAAAAATACCTTTACAACAACATCCAGACTGATGTTTGACCAAACAGCTGGGCACCATAGCCTGGTCGAATTAACACATGTAATGAACCTTCATGCCTGCCTTCAAGGTTCACTTCCAATGTTGATGGCTTCTAATGGCTGGCATTAGTCAAGTATTTACTACAGGCCAGGTACTGTGCTAAGTGCTTTCTTTGGCTTGTTTGATTTAATCCTCATAATAGCCACATGAAATACCATGTTTCCCTGAAAATAAGGCCAGGTCTTATATTAATTTTTGCTACAAAAGACACATTTTATTTATTCATGTACAAAAATCTACATTTATTCAAATACAGTCATGACTGGCTGACGATCTTAACTGGGGCTTATTTTGGGGTAGGGCTTATATTGCAAGCACCCTGAAAATCATGCTAGGCCTTATTTTCCAGTTAGGTCTTATTTTCTGGGAAACATGGTAGGTTCTATTTTGATTCTCAGTTTATAGAGAAGAGAGCTGAGGCGAGCTATGGAGCTGGGGTTTGAAGGCAGGCGGTCCTACTGCACAGCCCATTGATTTAGCCTCACACAGTCTTGCTACGTCTTCCAGAATCCGGAAGAGACCCTGCCCCCCTCCCCTGGGTCCTACTGGGATTTGCAGGTTTCTGGGGGCATTTTCCCTTCTCTGCCCATGTCTTATCCCCTTTTCTGCTTTTTGGGAGCCAGGTAGAGGGTTTGTTGAATATAACTGAAGTCAAGAATTGCATGTGGCCCGGCATCTCTGACCTTCGCCTTGAGCCTGTGAGGAAGGAGACCAGTCAGTTCCCTGCCATGTCCCCATCCTGGTAGCCAGGGTACTCCTGCATGACTACCGTTCCTGGCTGGGCACGAGTGGGACCACACCTGCAAACAGCACTGTGACCACAGGCTCAGCTGATAAGGAATCAGGGAGCCCAGCTCTGGGCTATGGAGTCAAATAAGTTAACGCCCAGCAGGGCACCTGGCCTGGCAGAGGCAGTCAACACAACTTCTGCCTTCTTGGGCTATTTGGAGCAGCCCAGGAATGTGGTTTTAGTCTGTCCTGGCAACACTGCCCTGGCCCTTTAGGATTAGCATTCTTTCCTTACCTCTCTAAATCTCAGGAACCACTTATTCTGCCCTGCCCAGCCTGGCGCTGTGCTCACGCACTGCCCTGGAAACCAGCAGGCTGGCCCCGTTTCCTGATTCCTGGATGATGGGCTGCCTGGCCTTGGCCCCACCACCTGCCTGGAGGAGCAGCTACCACTGCACCCTTGCCCCATGGAAGAACAGGGTGACACTGTAGGCCTAAACCTGCCTCTTTCCTGTAGTGTGTTGAATAATGTCCCCCCAAAAGATATATCCAACTCCTGATCCCTAGTACCTGTGTATGTGACCTTATTTGGGAAAGGGGTCTTCGTAGATGTCATTAACCTAAGCATCTCGAGTTGAGATCATCCTGGATTGCCTGGGTGGGCCCTAAATTCACTGATAACTGTCCTTATAGAAGTGAGATGGAGGGAGATGAGAGGTGGAAGAGATTGGAGCCATACAGCTCCTGAGCCAAGGACTGTCAGAGCCCCCAGAAACTGTAAGAGACAAGGAAGTATCCTCCCCTAGAGCCTCCAGAGAGAGCACAGCCCTGCTGTCTGACACCTTGATCTTGGACTTCTGGCCTCCAGACTACGAGACAATACATTTCTGTTGTCTTANCAACTTGGGCCAGTGAAGCAACGTCCTCCACAACTAGACTGAAGAACAAAAGGACAGCAACTTGTCTGTTCCCCTTCCCCTAAGTCCCCAGCGCTGTTCCCATCCCCCCAATTCCCCAATAAAAATCTTAAAAAAAAAAAAAAGAAAACCATATCCAAACATGTCATCACCAAATTGCTGAAAACCAGTGGTAATGAGGAAAAAATTTTAAAATGTTGGAGAAAAAAAGATATATTAAATATAGGAGAACAAAGGCTAGAATTACTGTAGCTTTCTTATCAGAAACAATGTAATCCAGAAGACATTAGAACATCTTTAAAGCACTAAAAGAAAAAAGCCCTGTCAATCTAGGATTTTATATCTAGCGAAAATATTCTTAAAAAAACATTTTCAAATACACAGAAGCTGAGAGAATTTGTTCCTTGTATATATACATATAAGAAATATTAGAGGGCTGGCCGAGTGGCTCGTTGGTTAAGAGTTGGCTTGGGAGCACGAGCTCTGAGCAGCAGGGCCACCGGTTCGGATCCCACATGGGCCAGTGACACTGCGTCCTCTACAGCTAAGATGATGAACAACAGTTTGACCTGGAGCTGGGCTGCCATGAGTTGCCAGCAACGGTGTAGGCTGCAGTGGGGCTGCCGTGGGCTGCCGTAAGCTGCCGTGAGTGGCTGGCAGCCGGCGTAAGCTGCCATGAGCGGCCATCCCATGGCCAGGAACTGGTCTGCCTCAGCTGGGAAAAGCGCAAATGATCACAATACAAACATAGGCCAGTGAAGCGACATCCTCTACAACTAGACTGAAGAATTGAAGGACAGTAACTTGTCTGTTCCCCTTCCCCAATCCCCCAATGCTGTTCCCTCTCCCAATTCCTCAATAAAAAAAATAATAATAAATAAATAAAAATTAAAAAAAAATAGAGGATGTTCTTTAGGCAGAAGGGAAATGATACCAGATGGAAACTTGGATGTACACATAGGAATGAAGACCACTAGAAAGGGGAAATAGAAAAGGGTTTTCCTTAAAGTACAATTGACTGTTTAAAAGAAAAATAAACCTTGTATTGTGGAGTTTATAACACACGTCAATGTAAAATATAAGACAGCAATAGCATGAAGGTTTTGAGAGGAAATAAACGAAACAACATTTCCTTGACTCTCTTGCACGTTGACTGGCTATATGACTGTGTCTGGTCAATGAGATATGAGCAGAAGTGGTGTGTACAATTCTCAGGAGACAGAAAGACAGAAGGCATTCTTTCTCCTCTTCCTTTATTTTTCTTCCTGCTTGGAATTCTGGCTGAAACTCCAGAAACTATTTTGGACAAAAGGGTGACCTTTGGATATTGGACAGTGACTTTTCCTTCCTTGAACAATGAAGGAGCAATAAGATATAAGGAGCCTGATTCTTTGACACCATGGATTACCAAATCAACCCTGGATTGAGCCTTCTGGACATTTTACAGTGAGAAAAAAGAATTTATCTTGTTAAGCCGCTGTTATTTAGAGGTTTTCTGCAATCCAGAGCTGAATTCAATTCTAACTGGGTTCACGGATAGCTGTTTAAAAGAGTAATGTAGTTGGTAAATCTCTAACAAGATAATCTAGAAAAAACAAGACACAAATAATATGAAGATTTAAAAAGTAGACATACCAGGGGCCAGCCAAGTGGCTCAGTTGGTAAGAGCATGAGCTCTGAACAACAGGAATGCCAGTTCAATTCCCACATGCACCAGTAAGCTGCTCCTTGTACAGGTAAGATTGTGAACAACAACTCGACCTGGAGCTGAGCTGCCGTCAGTGGCCTGCGACGGCATAGGCTGCAGTGGGCTGCGGTAAGCTACTGTGAGGGGCCAGCAGCCAGCGTGAGCAACCGGCAGCTGGCGAGAGCTGCCGTGAGCCGCTGCGAGCGGCTGTCCAATGGCTGGCGACCAATCTGTCTCACCATGGAAGAGCGCAATGATTGTAATACCAACATGGGCCAGTGAAACGGCTTCCTCTACAACTAGACTGAGGAACAAAAGGACAACAACTTGGCTGTTCCCCTTCCCCAATTCCACAACACTGTTCCCCTCCCCCAATTCCCCAATAAAATCTTTAAAAAAAATTAAAAATAAATAAAAAGTAGACGTACCATAACTGTAGCAGAGATTACAAAGATAATAAGAGGCTCTGAGAAACCTTATATCAATAATTTTCACACTCAGAAAAAAATAAATTTCTAGAAAAAAATCATCAAAACTAAATCAAGAAGAAGCAGAGACTTGAGACAATTCCTTGTACACCAATATTCATATCAGCTTTCTTTATTCACAATAACCAAAAAGCTGAAACAACCCAAATGTCCACTGATGAACAACTGTGGTCTATCTGTATACAGTGGAATATTATTCAGCCTTAAAAAGGAATGAAATTCTGACATGTGCTACAATATTGATGTACCTTGAAGATATGCTAAATAAAACAAGCCAGACACAGACTGATAAATAGAGACAGAAAGTATACTAGAGATTACCAAGGACTGGGGGCAAGGAGGAAATTGGAAATTATTGTTTAATGGGCACAGAATTTCTGTTTGGGAAGATGAAAAAGTTCTGGAGATGTCTGGTGGTGATGGTTGCACCACCATATGAATGTACTTAATGCCACTGAATTACACACTTAAAATGGTTAAAATGGTAAATTTTGTTATATATATTTTAGCAGAATAATTTTTTTTTCTTTTTAGTGTTTTGGAGCAGGAGGATTTTTCAATACAGCTAGGCTTTGATGTTGCTAGAAATGGAAGGCTGGCCCTGATATTCTTTCTAGAGCATCTAGACCAGCGGTTCTCAACCTTCCTAATGCCGCNCTGCAGATCCTGCGAGATGTGAATCAAGAAGGGAGAGTTTTTAAGCGTCCACTTTCATGGGTGCAGTGGAAGCAATCAGGATAGAGTCCCCCTTCTTTAGTCATGTCTTCTCCATCTTCCCCCCTTCCAGTTGCTCAGGCTAATAACCTTGGAGTCATCTTGATTCCTCTTTTATCTTCCTTATCTGACCAGTGAGCAAATCCTGTTGGCTCTACTCTGAGAGTATATGTATAATCTCATCACTTTGAACTACCTCCACTGGTACTATGCTAGACCAAACTACCATCATATCATACCTGGGCTATTGAAATAGCCTCCTAGCTGGGTGTCCTGCTTCTATTCCTGCCTTCTTATAAGCTGAGCTCAACACAGTCAGTCTAGGGAGTCTTTTAAAAAATGTTAGACAAGTCATGAAACTTCTCTCAATTCTTCTCAAAATTTTCCAGATGCCCATCCTGCTCAGAGTAAATCCTCAAGTCCTCATGGGGGCTTGGCCCCCATGGCCTCTCTGAGTTCATCTGCCATTTTCCCCCTGGTTTCCTCCACTTTGGCCACACTGGCTTCCCTTATGTTCCTGGAGCATACCAGGATGGCTCCCACGTCCACACCATACCTACTACCAGAGTCTTCACTCTTAGAACATTGTTCCCCAGATATCCACATGGTTTCCTCTCTCACATCCTTCAAATCTTTGCCCAAATTGTTCCTTCTCAGTGAGACCTACCCTGATCACCCTATTTAAAATTTCAGCCATTCTCTCATCCCGTCACGACCAGCACTGCTTCTGTACAATTTCATGGTTGCCATTTCCATAGATTAGGAAGTGAATGGTGTTCCCTGAGCTTGTCTAACTCATGGCTCTGCTGCTCTACTTCTGGCTTTATTTTTCTCTATAGCACTTACCACCTTTTAGAAGACTACACAGTTTTCTTGGTTATTTATTTTGTTTATTGTCTGACTTTTCCCCACATGTGACTTGAACGTAAGTTCCATAAGGGTAGGAACTTTGTCTTCTTGCCACCAATATGTCACCAGTGTCTAGAACAGTTCCTGACACATAGTAGATGCTGAATATAGATTTGTGAATGAATTTATCGGTTAATAAATTTGTTTCCTCCTTTTCAATCTTATACCTTTTATTTTTCTAATTATATTATTCTACTGACTGAAACATCCAGGATTATGTTGAATAGAAGCAATGAAAGCTGTTATCTTTTTTTCCTGATTTTCAAGTGGTTGCTTTTAATATTTTATCATTATATATTAGGTTTGCTATAGGTTTTTTTTGTAGATACTTTTTATTAGGTTAAGGAAGTTTCTTTCCATCCCTAATTTGCTGAATGTCATTTTAAAAATTATTGATAATTGTTGAATTTGATTGGATGATTTTTCTGCATCCGTCTACTGAGATTATCATGTGTCTTCTTTAATATGTTAATGTGGTTAATCACATTAATAGATTTTCTAATATCAAACAAACCTTACATTTCTGGAATACCCGAATTCCAGAATTCAAGCAGAGCATGGCAATCTCATCGAGCTGGGGAGACACAATGTAGGTACTTGGAGAGACTAAAGCAATTGGAATTTGCAGAGAAGAGTCCCAGAGAGGAGGATCCTATGTAAAGAGAGAGTTACAGAAACCTGAAGACTATTACTGAATACTAAGCCACTTATTCATAGGGTGAAACTCCATGATGCTGGTCAAAGGACAACTGGAGAACTGCAAACTTAACAATTCTAAAAGTTCACATAGGCCTGGGAAATATTTGAGTTCCATGAGCTAGAGGAGAGAGTCCTCACTGAATACATATGGCATTCATAAAGACCTCAGAAGGGTCATCAGCCTTACTAGTTGAGTTAAACTATTTCTAGAGTAAAGTCTTTAAAGACCTGTCCAAACAAAGCTTAAGAACATGCCTTGAGAGAATTAACTTAATCTGCAAGTAATGTAATTACCTGTTAGAACAAAGTCTAATACTCTTGAAAAGAAGGCAACAAAACTTTGTATTCAACAATGTAGAATTCACAACGTCCAGCATCCAATAAAATATATTGGAAATGAGAACAGGCAGTAAAATGTGATCCATAATCTGGAGTAAAATCAGTCAATAGAAACAGACTCAGAAATGAAAGAGATGATATGATTAAAAGACAAGGGCTTTAAAACACCTATTATGAATATGCTCAAAGACTCACAGGAAATCACTTAAGTAATGAGGATGTAGAAAAAAAATAACCAAATGGATCTTGTAGAGCTGAAAAATTCAATATGTGAAATGCAAACTTCACCAGGTGGAATTAATAGCAAATTAGACTCTACAGAAGAACAGATCAGTGAATTTGTAAACATAGTAATGGATACAATCCACACTAAAGCACAGAAAGAAAGAAGAAAAAATGCACCAGATCCCTTCTGACCTGTAGGAAAATATCAAGCAGTATGTATGTGTAACTATGTGTTTGTGCAATTGTATGATTAAAGTTCCAAATAGGGGGAGGGTCAGGAAAGAAATATATTGGAAGAGATAATGGCCAAAGTTCTTTCAAATTTGATGAATACTGTAAACCTGCAGACCTAAGACACTAAAAAATTGCAAGCAGAATAAACATAAAGAAAACCATACCGGGCCGGCTGAGTGGCATGTTGGTTAAGAGCTGGCTTGGGATGCCAGAGGCCCCGGTTTGGATC
>NW_017731665.1:431942-443289 GCF_001890085.2 Hipposideros armiger | reverse complement strand
TGGGTGTGGGGCCCGGGAAACAAGACCAGCCCTGCCCTGGCCTGGGAGCCTGACCCTGGCCAGCCTGTGGCCTGGCTGCACGGCACCTTGTATGCAACAGGGATCCAGTACAAATGAGCGGGAGGAACTGGATGGAACAGGAGTAAATTGAATGCAGCTAGTTAGAAGGTAGCATTCGGGAACTCACTTGAATTAAAATCCTTCCTCTAGTGTTTGTTGGCTAAACCTTGGTTTCCTCAAAGGGTAATCAAGGATTGAATGACATAATAAATGGGAAATACCAGTCACAGAGGAAGCGACCATAGTGGTAGTTATTACTATCAGGGTGGAGCAGAGAGAATAGCTAGCTGGGAAGCCTGGGATTCTAGGGCACTTCCAGCATGAAATGGTTCTGTGACCTCCAGGACCTACCTCACAGCACTGTTGTAAGAATCAAAGGAAAGAGTACAGGTGCAAGCCTCTTGCAAACTGTAAAGTATTTCATAAACCCAAGATGTTTGTATTATGATTTACACGGCGATTATCTGTGTCCTGATGCATTTATACCCTAGTCCACTTGAATGTGCCTTTTGTGTAACTTAACGAGGGGTGGGGAGGTGGTTTCCAAGCTACTTATCTCAAAGCCAGTAATGGTGGTCACCCTGTGTGACTTTGTATAACTGGGAGCTGAGGCCTTTACTGATTGGGTGAACCTGCACGTGAGGGAGGTGAGGATGAGACGATGAGGCTGGTGAGGCTTTCCAAGAGCTCTTGCAGAGTTTGTATGAACACATTCTGATTTGTGCTGCATCTGGGTGGAAGTTCTGAGCATATCACAGATAGACAGAACGCTGAGATCTGGCAGCAGCCTGGGTTGGATGACTGGAGAAAGCTGTTAATCTATCCCATGTCTGCTGGGTATGAGGAGGTACCTTTATACTTCCTGGAGTTCTAGAAGAAGGGACACAGGACCCTCCAGTGACTCCCCTCCAGGTCATGGCATTATGCGAACATAGTTAGCTTCCTTTGTAGGACTGTACCAAGCCTAATTGATTCTATTTTCTCTACCCTATCCCCTTCCTACGGCATCTTTTCCAGCTACTATACGCCCCCTAAAGACAGAGATGGTGTATGATTGTGCACCCATGGCCTAACACACTGCCAGGCACATCTCCCCAATCCCAAGGGTTTATGGAACCTATCTCACTCTAACCTGGAGATCAAGGAGGCTCTCGCAGTTTATAGGTTTCAACAGCTGGGAATGCAGCCCAACTGCTTCCCAAAGACATACAAGAGAAAAGGAGCAGGGGTGGGGTTGGGGGATGGGCAGGTGGGTATATCATTACTCATGTCTAAATCTGATGACTAATTAATTTACAAATGCCAACTCACCACAGACGGTGGCGTTCGGACTCAACTGATTTGAGGAGGGGAGTAAAAGTGCAGACAGGCTGTCGTTCAGGTTATTGAGGAAAACCAGGAAGTGGGGAGGGAGCACAGGGTTGAATTAATTGGGGGACATGTAAATGGTGAGCGCTATCTCCAAGGGCTTCCTGTCTCCAAGGATGTAGGAGACAGTGGGGTACATGAAGGGCCACTGTGAAGCTTACAGAGGGTGGTGCCAGGGCTGTTCAGAGCATCATGGCGGCAGGAGCCCGATCTGGTTTTGAATCTGAACTCTATCTCTAGCCTTTGTGTGACTTTGGGCACGTCACTCTTCAACCCTCGGCTTCACATCTCTAAAATATGGACAATAATATCTGCACAGAGGGTTGCGATAAGGAACAAGTAGATAACAAATGAAAGCATCAGGTGGTTTCTGGCATTTATGACATGTTCAGTCGGTATAAGTTTATTATTATTTCACTGGCTTGTGCAATGCACTCTTCTGAACCTCAGTTTCTTCATATGTAAGAATGGAATACGTGAGAGTGACTGGCACATAGTTGATGCTCAAGGAAGGTTTATTTTTAACTTTATTAACTTTCATTTTGAAACAATTTTAGATTTAAAGTTGCAAAAATATGAGAGAGTTACCCTGTACCTCACACCCAAACTTCCCCTAAAGTTAACATAATACAAAATTATAGTATAATGATTAAAACCAGAGAATTAACATATGCACAATGTGATTCTATTAACTAAGCTGCAGACCTTATTATAATTTCCCCTAATGTCGTTTTCTGTTCCAAGTTCCAAATCAGGATCCTGTGTTCCATTTAGTTGCTGTAACCCTCTTAGTTTTTTCCAATTTGACAGTTCCTCAGCCTTTGTCTTTCATGACCTTGACATTCTTGATGAGTACTGATCAGTTACTTGGAAGAAATATTTCTCAATTTGGATTACTCTGATGTTTTCTCATGATTAAATTGAGGTTATTCACTTTGGACAGAAATACCACAGCAATGGTATACAATTCAGTGGCATTTTGTGCATTCACAATGTTGTAAAACCACCACCTCCCTCTAGTTCTAGAACATTTCCATCACCCCCAAAAGAAGCCCCTTACCCATTAGCAGTCACTCCCTATTCCCATTCCCCAGCCCCTGGCAATCACAAATCTGCTTTCTATCTCTACAGATTTTCCTAGTCTGAACATAGAAATGTAACCATACGATATGTGACCTTTTGTGGTTCTTTCGGGTTTCTTTCATTTAGCATATTTCAAGGTATATCCATGTTGTAGCATGAATCAGTGTTTCATTCCTTTTTATGGCTGAATAATATTCCGTTATGTGGACAGACCACATTTTATTTTATTTTCTCATTCCACAGCGAAACCTGGCACAGGTGAGAGGCTGGGACTGGGAGGTGAGGGAAGGAAGGAGGAGACCCGTGACTGGCAGGAGGTACTGTGAAGTATGGGGAGAATGGCCAGGATTGGCACACTGCAAAGTATAGGACTGTATTTACTTACACCATTGGTTCTCAACCTGTGGGTCGCGACCCCTTTGGGGGTCGAACAACCCTTTCACAGGGGTCGCCTAAGACCATCGGAAAACAAAAAGATATTTACATGACGATTCATAACAGTAGCAAAATTACAGTTATAGAGTAGCAACGAAAAAAATTTTATGGTTGGGGGTCACCACAACATGAGGAACTGTATTAAGGGGTCGCGGCATTAGGAAGGTTGAGAACCGCTGACTTACACGGTGCAGACAGTGCTTATGGAGGGAACTGCCAACTGTCGACTGGGTAGCAGATTGCCTTGAAAGTTTCATTTGTAGAAAAGGAAAAACAGTTGTTCTTGAGGAGGGGGAGATGACCCAAGGATGGGAGAAGTGAAACTCCATCTGGGGCCTGAGAAACTGGTTCTCAGTGGCACCAGCTTTCTAGGGGCAACCTCGGTCTGCCCACCTGGCCACCAGAGGCTGGGGCTCAGATTGTGGTAGTAGCCCGGAGGAGCACGCTCAGGAAGCAGCTAGTGCCCCCAGGGGCACGTGCTAACTGTTTATAGAGAAAGGGGCGTCTCCCTTTTGGCAAATACAACAGTTGCAAACTTCTATGTATACAAAAGGCGTGCTGAGGAGAGCAAACATTTTCATTTCCTCAACGTCTACTCCAGCTGCTCCTTAACTAGCAGGCCCATTTCGTTTTCCCCGAGCGGGTGTGGAGACCGAGCCTCGTGGAGAGGTGATCTACGCAGCCTGCCCTAACCGCTCAGGCCGTCCCCCTACTCCCCGCAGTATTCCCAGCGGGCGGCGGGGAGCTGCGTTGCCTTGGGCGGAGGGCGGAGCCGCAGCGCGCTCCTGCTCCCGCCCCGCAGCCTGGCGCGCGCGCCGTGCGCGTGCCCGGGGCATGAGGCAGCGGTATCAGGGGGCTTGGCGGTGGCCGCGGCCGCGGTGGCATCTCTAGCTCGGGAGACTGCCCCGGGCGTGGGCGGGCGTCCCGGGCCGGCGTCGCGGGAGCGGGCTCTGCGGCAGCGCCGCGCACGGGCCGCCGGCTGAGGGGCCAGCGCCCTGCGCTTGGCGACTCCGGGGCTGGGCATCCCCGCCCGTTGGGTCGGCCCCAGCAGCTGGAAGAGGGCGGGCGGGGCTGGGAGCAGGCCCCGCTAGAAGGGCCGCGCCGACGGGGGCGGCCGCAGCGCCGCGGGCTCCGCAAACTCCCTGCCCGCCTCCCGCGGGGCTGAGCGCAGGGCGGGACCGAGGGGTCCTGCTGGCGGCCTGACGCAGTGGAGGCGCCGCGCTCTGCGCAGCATGAGGGGCCCGCCGCCGTCGTCGCCGCCGCCACCGCCACCGCCGGGAAAGCCGCGTTTACCAGAGCGGCGGGCGGCGTGAGAGTGCTCGGGGCTGGACTCCCCTCCGCCGCCGCGGCGGGCGCTGCAGGCAAGTGTGCACGAGGGTACCCGCCGCGGGCTCGGGCGGCGCCGAGGGCTCGGGTGGCCGCCGCCTTGCGGACCCTCGGCATTCTGGCCGCTCCCTGGTGTCTGGGGTCGGCCTCGAGGTGGGACTGTTGGAAGAGCTGATTAGACATTACCGCGGTTTTGTGAGCATGTGGTGCCTTTGCAAGCGGACCGCTGGGGCCGCCACTTGGGAAATGGATAGAGGTTAGGGTCTTAAGGTGCGTGTACCTGGGTGGGACTAAACACCGGCTTAACTCTGCTCGTCTCGCTGACAGGTACCAGTGACCCCGGCTGGGGAAGGCTCCGAGCGCGCGGCAACATGGCTTCCCCGCCCCACCAGCAGCTGCTGCAGCACCACAGCACCGAGGTGAGTTGTGACTCCAGCGGAGACAGTAACAGCGTGAGGGTCAAAATCAACCCCAAGCAGCTGTCGTCCAACAGCCACCCCAAACACTGCAAGTACAGCATCTCTTCCAGCTGTAGCAGCTCCGGGGACTCAGGGGGTGTCCCCCGGAGAGTAGGCGCCGGAGGTCGCCTGCGCAGGCAGAAGAAGCTGCCCCAGCTGTTCGAGAGGGCCTCCAGCCGTTGGTGGGACCCCAAGTTCGACTCGGTGAACTTGGAGGAGGCTTGCCTGGAGCGCTGCTTCCCGCAGACCCAGCGCCGCTTCCGGTACGCGCTCTTCTACATTGGCTTCGCATGCCTGCTGTGGAGCATCTATTTTGGGGTCCACATGAGATCCAAACTGATTGTCATGGCAGTCCCTGCTCTGTGCTTCCTCGTGGTGTGTGTGGGCTTTTTCCTGTTTACCTTCACCAAGCTGTATGCCCGACATTACGTGTGGACCTCGCTGGTTTTCACCCTACTGGTGTTCGCCCTGACCCTGGCTGCCCAGTTTCAGGTTCTGACGCCTGTCTCAGGACGTGTTGACAGCTCCAATCATACTCCCGCAGCCAAGCCCACAGACACTTGCTTATCTCAAGTGGGGAGCTTTTCCATGTGCATCGAAGTGCTCTTTTTGCTCTACACCGTCATGCACTTACCTTTGTACTTGAGCTTGTTTTTGGGAGTGGCCTATTCTGTTCTTTTTGAGACCTTTGGTTTTCATTTCCGAGATGAAAACTGCTTCCCCTCACCTGGAGCAGGGCCCCCACACTGGGAGCTGCTGAGCCGGGCCCTGCTCCACATCTGCATTCATGCCATTGGGATCCACCTATTCATCATGTCCCAGGTGAGATCCAGGAGCACCTTCCTCAAGGTGGGACAGTCAATTATGCATGGAAAGGATCTGGAAGTGGAAAAAGCCCTGAAAGAGAGGATGATTCATTCTGTGATGCCAAGAATCATAGCTGATGACTTGATGAAACAGGGGGACGAGGAGAGTGAGAATTCTGTGAAAAGGCATGCTACCTCCAGCCCCAAGAACAGGAAGAAAAAGTCTTCCATACAGAAAGCCCCTATAGCATTCCGCCCATTTAAGATGCAGCAGATTGAAGAGGTCAGTATTTTATTTGCAGACATCGTGGGCTTCACCAAGATGAGTGCCAACAAGTCCGCTCATGCCCTGGTGGGTCTCCTCAATGATCTGTTCGGTCGCTTTGACCGACTGTGCGAAGAGACCAAGTGTGAGAAAATCAGCACCCTGGGAGACTGCTACTACTGTGTGGCAGGGTGCCCTGAGCCCCGAGCCGACCATGCCTACTGCTGCATTGAAATGGGCTTGGGCATGATAAGAGCCATCGAGCACTTCTGCCAGGAGAAGAAAGAGATGGTGAACATGCGTGTTGGGGTTCACACGGGGACCGTCTTGTGTGGCATCTTGGGCATGAGGAGGTTTAAATTTGATGTGTGGTCCAATGATGTGAACCTGGCCAATCTCATGGAGCAGCTGGGAGTGGCTGGCAAGGTTCACATTTCCGAGGCCACTGCAAAATATCTAGATGATCGGTACGAAATGGAAGATGGGAGAGTTACTGAACGCCTTGGGCAGAGCGTTGTTGTTGACCAGTTGAAAGGTACGTGCATTTCTTTGCCTTGTCATCTCCCTCCCCAACCCTGTTTGTGTTGAAAAAAAAAAAACAGTCTCTTTTCAGCATCAATATCTGGAGGCAGATCAGTTGTTATCTCCGGACACCTTACCATGGGGGCATCTCAGGGCCAGTGGGACTTTTGCTCCAATGAGTCAGATATTACAGATCTGTTCACACCGTGGCAGTGTTGACCTAGATGAAACCTTTAGAAAGGAGAACTTTGAAAATGCATTTCCTACCAGTCGGCTGTTAATATTTCTGAAATTCTGGGTGCAGTCTGATGAATGTAAGGGGACCGGAGCCCTGCAATCTGAACTTTGAGGCGCTTTAAGAAATTGCCTCTGCATTTCATTTGGTTGCCCTTAAGTCCCATCAAAACGTTTCTTTACGCCTTTTCCCAACAATGTGAAGGATAAAACCTTTCTCCTGTCTGGACCTCCCTTTGCTGGGACAAGGAAGTTGGCTCAGCCCTGTAGGACTCTTGAGAATTAGATGGAATTGTATACCGCTAAGTGTACACTGCCTTTGCCTAGGTCTCTTTTAAAAAGATGTTTGCATTTCAGCTTTCAACTTTATTTAATGATACTTTCTTATCGTGATATTTGACTTACCACATAGACCGCAGCATTTTAAAACATTGAATTTTTCAAGCCACCAGGCGATTTGGAAGTGAGCAATGCACCCAGAGCAGTGTTTCGACTCCCTACCCCCAGTCCCTCAGATTTGTATCTGGTCCCTTGTCTCAGTCTTGAGCTCCTTCTGCTATTCTTGATGTTTCCACTGTGCTGCTTCTTTTATTTTTCTTATTTTTCATGTAGGACAAAAATTTTTGAGATCTGGGAAGTGATGTTTAAGTCAGTGGGTTCAAAAGTAAGGATTCTAAATAACAAACACGTTTTAAAAACTGTCCTTATGTTTTACTAAAATCTTCCAGATTGAGGGGAGCATCTATTTTGGAAGTATGTAGAGCAAATTGCATTGATTTTTAAAAGCCTAAATTTGTAAAGCTATATTTATGGTGCCTACACGTTGCATAATTACACAGTGAAAAGCCTCAGGAAAGGTAACCCTCAGAAGGAGAAGTAACAGCTTAAATCAGAGATGGGAAAAGTAATAGTGTAAATCAGAGGTGGAAAGGGATTGAATTCAAGGGCCTAAATAGGTTGTCAGCTTTAACATAATCCTGTATGCTCAATTGACATTTTCTTTTTCTGCTTCTGATCGGAGTTCTCCATGTCATTTACTTATTGGTTATCTGGTGAGGGTGCTTTATCCTTCTCCTGATTTTTCTTTATTATTGGGTTGTCGGAAAAGTCATGACACATTTTTGCAATGAAAAACAGAAAAAATACGTCATGGCTTTTCTGACAACCCAATATGTTAATGCTAGTAGTTGAAGAATTTATGGATGTAGTAGAAAAATATTTTCACCTGATAATTCCCTCTACCTAGAGAGCTCTAAATGCTACATTGATGAGGTCAGAAACTACACTTTGAGATTCTGTCATGACGAGTGTTGTTCCCTGTAGGAGGGTGGCCCCTGCTCTCGAACCTGAAGGTGCCAGTGGAGTGGAGTGTGGATGTAATTCCTGCTAGAGATTTTGGCATTTTGAGGATCTGAGTGTTGCAGGCTCTGTCCTCAGGGATAGTGGGTCAGATTCCAGAAAATGGAGCTGTGATATACTATGTTAAATTAAGTATGACAATGATAGCAATTCTGTAAGTAGTACTTTGAACAGGGTATTACTTGAATTTCAAAAATAAAAACATGTAATCCTTAAGTATGTCTGGAAATCTCCAAGTCTTTGATCTTTTGGCAATATTCATTTTTGTTAATTTATAGGTAATTTTATTTTGAATTTTTTGCTGAAAGGTCTAAAGACACAGAAATGCTAGAGTGGATTTGTTGATTTTTTTTTTTTTTACCTCAAATAGTGGAAATTTGGTAAACTCACTTTTTCTTTAAATTTTGTACACTGTATATTTATAAGGAAAAGTTTTTGTATTGGATGGGAAGTAAGGAAGGAGAGAAGGCTTAGCTGAAATGGTGATTTTTAAAAATATGGTATTTTCTTTTTTAACTGTTTACCTGAGACCGTGATTTTTGCTTTATTCAGTTCATTTTGAAAACCTTTGTGGACAGGAGTCCACTAATAGAGAATATCTACACAACTTCTGACCCTTTCTGAAATTGCACAGTTCACTTCTCCAGACATTTGCACAAATCTGCTCAATTGAGATGATCATATAGTTTGTAGAAGACACTTTTCATGTATGGGGTTAAGGTATATATGTAAGATTTCTTTTAGCCTTTGCTTGAGGCAGATATTTTCTTTGTACAGCATTGGGCATTAGCCTTTACCTTTAATTCCCTTTTCTGATAACAGAGTAAAAAATACCCATTAAAGGACTCTAGAAATGAACATTGGTAAACTGGGGAATTCCAGAACTAGCCTGGCAGCGTGAAAGGAGGCTCTTCCTCTGTAATTTATCTGAACAGGCTTTGTGGAAGGGAGGACTTTTATTATTTCTGCATGTGCACTCACTCTTTGAAAATCTTTATTGTGCTCTTACGACGTGCGTGGAACTGAGCATACACAGATGGTGTCATGACAGTTCCTGATCTCGGTGAGCTCACAGGTATGAATGTGGTAGAGTATGTAGAGTCAGGAACACTTTCAAGAGGTGCCTGTACTTAAGGTGATTTTGAAATTGAGCAGTGGTTCTCCAGGTAGACGGAAGAACATTCAGTGCAATGGGAATAGTTTGGGCAAGGGCTTAGAGCTTGTTTCTTGGTGGATTGGCAACTAGGTCAAGGAAGGCTGTGGGTCACACAGGATGGAGTTTGGATTCAATCCTGTAGGAAATGGGGAGCCACTGATAGGCTTTATGCAGGTGACCTGCATAAAATTTGCAAAAGCCAGCTAAAGTTTTCAATTTTAGAAAGCTTACTCTTTCAGTTCTAGGAACTGTGGGTTGGAAGGATATGAGCCTGGAGATTCATGAGCTGTTTCAGTAAGATCCCAGGCAGGATTGATAGCAACCTGAACCAAGGTAACAACAGTGGCGATGGAAATGATGGGACAAATATGAGAGTAGTAAGGTCAACCTGATTGGACTTAGAACCAGATTTAAACATTTGGCTGGGGGAGGTGAGGGGCTTGATGGTTTGAAGGGAAGATGGCATTCCAAATTTCTGGAATGGACCTGGGGACAGTTTGGAGTCAGGAACGGGTGAGAGGCCTTTGAAGTTTCTATCGTATGGATGGAGAATGCAGGATTGTGTTGCAGAGTATGACATAGGCCAGGAACCCTTGGCTTGTTCATTCATTCATTCAACAAATAAATTATTTTGTGCTGGGCACAGTTCTAGGTGCTGAGGAAATAGCAAGGAAACAAAACAGACAAAAATTCCTGCCTTTATGGTGTTTCCATTCCAATACAGCAGTCAGACAGTAAACAAATAAATAAAATATAAAGTTTGTTTTGTGTTAAGTTCTAAAGAGAAAGCATAAAGCAGGAAGAAGGATATGGAATGTGTGTGTGTGAAATTTTAGATAGGGTAGCCAATCACTGAGAAAGAAGGTTAAAAGAATTTTCAGCATAGGACTAGGATTTTGGAAATGATTCAAAAAGTGGGGAGCAATTATTATTAAATATAGGGAGAAATAGTCTGACTTGAGTGATGGGAAGAAGGTTCTTTTCACATCACTGGGACCAAGAGGGTGCTGGCTGTTCTGTTCTGCCTTGGGCCACAAGCAAAAAAGCGAGACATTGTCTAGAACTGTTGGTTTTTCCTATCATAGGTAAACAGTCTCAAAGACAGAAGGTGAAACTATCAGAGAATGTCTGCAGACATCTTATTTTTCTCCCTTAAATATTAAGGAAGATAAAACAAAGGTGCTTAGTTATTCCAGATTCACCCCCACAATCATGTCTTTATAGAAGGGAATACCCAATAACTAGCACATTCATACTTCCAGAAATAAAACAAGACTTTTCCCCCAAAGCCAAGCTTTTAGGCTCGTGGAGCAACTGGGGTTAAGATCCTCTGATGTGCCCTGGAACAGCTCGTCACCCACTGGCTACCTCAGACGGAGACTTTCACCATGTGTAATAGGTGGCACTTAGAAGAGTTCCTGTCTGGCCCCCCGTCTGGGGCCACTCCTCAAAGTGACGGTGCTGAGGACTCTGTGCTTTAGCCTTTGCCCATAGCTGTCCCAATCTGGAAGTCTGGGCTCTCTAGCTCCCTGCCAGCTAGGAGCCTTGGCCAAGGACCAGTTTTGGGTGCAGTTTGTTTGCTCAGGTGCACCCCTTGCTTCACCTGATGGCTTGGATAGCTTATCCCCACCTAAGCATGTAACCCTTTTCACTGTAGTCCTAGCCTGAAATAGACAGCTCCGTTCCCCTCTTAAGTCATGTTGAAGAGAACTTTCATGCTCACCTGTGTTCTTGAGCGGGCTCTCTTGTGCACATGGAAACACAGCTTCTTGGGCAAGTGGCAAAGATAAGATGAAGCAGAAAATCTGACATGACAACTGGAATGGGAGATGACAAACAGCTGTGGAGTCATGCTTGGGTAGCCCCTGATGACAATTTATTCAGGCTCCTTCAGACCAAATTACTATATGGCTTCTAGCAAGGAGCACACAGCTGTTAATTCTGAGGACCAGCCTTTGAGTAGACCTAGCCTTTGGCAAGGGATGTTAAAGATAAGGTTTTCTGAACTGCAGGTGGAATTAAGAAGGGTAGTCTTTGTAGGTAGAATCACTAAGAAAGGGAGAAATTAAAAAGAAGCAAATAGAGGGCCGGCCGAGTGGCGCGTTGGTTAAGAGCTGGCTTGGGACGCCAGAGGGCCCCGGTTCGGATCCCACATATGAGGGCCAGTGACACTGTCCTCCACAGCTAAGATGCTGAACAACAGCCCAACCTGGAGATGGGCTGCCATGAGTCTCCGGTGATGGCAGGTGGGTTGCCATGGGCTACCGTGTGTAGC
>NW_017731665.1:420135-431786 GCF_001890085.2 Hipposideros armiger | reverse complement strand
CAAAAGGACAGCAACTTGTCTGTTCCCCTTCCCCCAATTCCCCAGCGCTGTTCCCATCTCCCAATTCCCCAATAAAAATCTTAAAAAAAAAAGAAGCAAATAGAGTAAGCAAAGACATTTCAGAGTCTAGTCTACTAGCCAGCCTGGTGCAAATAATAATTGTGTTTCTATCTAATGGTCATTGTTGCCTGTGTACTTTGCTGTGGAATGATAATCTTGAAAAAAAAAATTCTGTCGTGTGTGTATATATGCCTAAATTTTCCTCTTTTTGTTGGTTGGTAATTTTAGTATTGGGATTTCAGTGTTGTAAGAGTCTAGTCATTCATCATTAGATTTCTGTAGGTCTGTTCTCCTGGGGGTGGTAGGAAGCTGCTGACCATCGGAAGACCTGGACTGAGTGGCTCCTCATCCATGGGCTCTTGGCATCATTTGTACTTTGCATATGAGACCCCTAACGACCTTTTTCCCCGACAGGAACTAGCATCCTGGGTGGGAATTTTATAAAGAGATGAGACTTTTTGAAACAGGAAGGAACTGCTGTTCGAGGTCTAGACCAGCCAGGCTAAGACATTAATGCAGAATGGAGGTGAAGGGACTGAGCATATCACAGGCTGGTGGGGGCCACCACAGACAGAGGAATGGGCCGAGGGCAGGGGTCATCTTCCCTAGGAAGACTGGAGAAGGCTGTGACCTTCATCAGTTTTGTTCATGTTCGTGGTAAACTGCACCAGCCAAGCCAACCTGTGGCTAAACTTGGGTCACCTTTGGTGAAGGAAACTGCTCTGTAAAACTTGCTTGCTCTTGTAAATCAGGTTTTGCTGTGTTTTCTCCAGCATTTGCTGGCATTGTATTTGTAATAAATGCCTAGCATGCTCTGCTGAGGTAAGAGAGGCTCATTTCCTTAGAATAGGCTGGAAGGTCAAGCCCCCGCGAAGGCCAGTGGTGGTGGTGGTAGCAGTAGCCAGAGCAGAGGGTGGGAGTGAGGACAAAAACAGGTTTGAGAAGGGGGTAGAATTCTGGGACTAGGATGTTCAGGAATGGCAGTGCCTGACTTATAAGCCTTTCCACAAGCCAGTGGTTCTCAAACTTTTTTGTGTCAGGACCCCTTTACACTCCTAAAAATCATTGTGGAAGCTAAAGAGCTTGTGTTTATGTAAGTTATCTATTGACATTTGCCTTATTAGAAACTGAAACAGACTGAGAAGTTTTGAAAGTCTAATTTGTTTCAAAATAGTAAATCTGTTGTATCCATTGCATGCTAATATAAATAACATTTTATAAAAATAACTACATTTAAAAATAACTATTTTCATAAATTTGGTGAGAAGAGTGGCACTACAAGGTGTGATAAAAAATACGGTCAATATTTAAATTTAAAAAATGTATTACAGTAAAAGAAACATTGCCATTAACCCCCTTCAGAATACTCCCCCTCGCTTTGAACACACTTATCCCATTGTTCTTGCCACTTTCTGAAGCAGTTCTGGAAGTCCTCTTTCATGAGTGTCTTTAGTTGTGCTGCCGTGGCTGCCTTGATGTCCTGAATCGATTCANTGCTGCCGTGGCTGCCTTGATGTCCTGAATCGATTCAGAACATTTACCTTTCATGGTCATTTTGACTTTGGGGAAGAGCCAGAAGTCGCACGGTGCCAGATCCGGTGACTAAGGTGGATGAGGACACACTGTAATGTTTTTATTTGACAGAAATTGCCGTACCAGAAGCGACGTGTGACATGGAGCATTGTCATGATGGAGGGTGAAGTATTGGGAAGATGTCAGCCTCACAGTAGCAGATAAAAGTTTTCCAAAATTCTAGTTTTCACTTAGCAGTTTGAATTCTATCATTGGCAACAAATACTGTCAGTTGTTTTCCTTGAAGTGACAGACTCACTTTGTTCATTTTTCAGGAATAGTCTGCCAGATGCTCAAGTCTGAATGACCATAGTTTGTCTGTAGGTCAAGTGTAAGTGGTGTTCCATCAAAAAAGCAGCTAGTTCAGTTTGCAATCAATCCAAACAGTTGCATAGGTGCTTTTCTTGACACCCATGGTACGTAGGTGTGCTGTGCAAGTACTACAGGTATGTTTCCCATTTTGTCACACAGAATGCTAAAAAGACAATTCAAGGGTGAGATTTAACACAATTATTTATTTTTACTGCTTCCTCAAAGGACATTCTTAAGTGAAATTATTTTTTTCCTTCTGTAAGTGTGTGGTGGTAAAGAACATGTCAGTGACTAGTATAGTTTAGTACCACTGCCTTCATTCATAGTCAGGCATCAGCAGTTTTACCCATGATTGCTTTTGTACCATCAACTCCAAAGTCAGCATTGAAAAAGGCAAATAATGTCCTAGTTATTATGGAAATAGTTTTGACCTCACAGATGCCCTGCAAAAGTCTCAGGGACCCCTCAGGGTGTGGGTACCACACTTTGAGAACTGCTTCCCTAAGCTGTAAGATAGGAAGACTGAGGGTTTTGTACCTACTGCCGAAACACACACTGTCATGTGAACAACTCAAGTGGAACAGTGACAGACATATTACATTTATTGTGGAAGTTGCAAGTGACTTGAGCAAGTTCAGTGTATGAAGTAGCAAGTTCAGACATTTACTTTTTCTCAAATCCTTTGTGATTCTGCCAAATCTTTGTTGCTGGTGTTTAGGGTTCATGATGAAGACCATCAACGTTGTCTTTTTAATTTAGTTTTGTAGGTTCACCCTTTGGCAGTATGGTTTAGTGGTTGAGTGTATGGATTTTTGTTTCCAAAACATTTGGATTCAATTCTGAGTTCTGCAATTTCTGAACCATGGAGCCTTGGGCAAGCTATGTAGGGACTCCCCAATTTATAGGAATGACAGTACCTCTGTCAGAGGGTTATTGGGAGAGTCAAATGAGAAGTTGATTCAAGTAAAGCGCTTTATTAGCATAGTGACTTGATCACAACAGCTGTTCAATAAATAATAACTAACGCTTCTTGCTAGTGAGTCACATTTTGTACTGCACTCAAGGGTGTTCCTTTTTTCCTACACTCTATTTGGTGCACATCTTGTATAATTTGGTACTGAAACCCAGAACACACCAGGGACTGTGATTGTGTCAGTTTCTCGAATTAAAAAGGGCAAGTGTCCAAACTACAAAACACTGATAGCTTGCCCTGGTTAAACTGTAGCTGCCAAGTTTGGCAGCTTCTTTACTGAAACCCCGGGGAGTTCAGGCAGTATTGTTCTTGGGCTGCTTCTAGTCCTCAGAGCTTAGAGGTACTTAACATGATGTGGCCCTTGATAGTTGAGGAATTATGGGGAAATCTTTAGCTCTGCAATTCTGGAGATACTGGCTGAGTTTTGAACTACAGCAGTTACTCAGCCCTACTGTTTGATACTGTAAACTCACTTATTCAGTAACTATCAAATGAGTACCTACTATTTGCTAGGCCTGCACAAGGTTCTGGAGATAGAGCCTCCTGCCTCCTTGGAGCCTAGAAGGGGAAGTAGACATTAATCAAATAATCACCTAAACAAATATGCACTAGACTTACTTAGCATATTACAAATAGGGCTGGGAGGTGAGGACATTTATCATCTCTATTTTATACATGAGGGAACTGAAACACAGAGAGGTTAAATAATGGGATGGTCACACAGCTAGAAAGAGCTGCTAAGTGGTAGAGCCAGTACTGTAGTCCCCCATTATCCGTGCTTTCACTTTCCATGGTTTCAGTTACCTATTGTCAACTATGGTCCAAAAATATTAAATGGAATATTCCAGAACTAAACAATTCATAAGGTCTTTTTCTTTCTTTCTTTTTTTTTTGAGGAACCTTTTCCATAATGGCTGTAACCAGTTTACATTCCCATCAACAGTGCACAGGTGTTCCCTGTTTTCCGTGTCATCGCCACCAATTCATAAGTTTTTTTTTCTTTTAGATTTAAAAAAATTTTTTTTATTGGGGAAGTGGGGAAGGGGAACAGTCAAGTTGTTGTTCTTCAATCTTAGTTGTGGAGGGCGCAGCTAGCTCAGCTCCAAGTCCAGTCGCCATTCGGCTGCCCATCGGCAGCTCAGGGCAGCTCAGCTCAAGGTGCCTTGTTCAATCTTAGTTGCGGGTGGGCATAGCCCACCATCCCATGTGGAAGTCGAACTGGCACCCTTGTTGTTAGGAGCACGTGCTCTCACCAGCTAAGCCATCCTGCCTGTTGGCAGCTCGGTGGCAGCTCTGTTTGGGCACAGCTCACTGGCCCATGTGGGAATCGAACCAGCGACCCTGTTGCTCAGAGCTTATGCTCTTAACCAACTGAGCCACTTGGGCAGCCCAGCAATACATAAGTTTTAACTTGTGCTCTGTTCTGAGTAGCATGGTGGAGTCTCGCACCATCCCACTCCATCCCACCCCAGATGTGAATTGTCTTTGTCCAGTGTATTCATGCTGTATAATCAGATCGACTACTGTGGTATCACAGTGCTTGTTCAAATAATCCTTATTTTACTTAATAATGGCCCCCAAACTATTCACATACCTTTTGTTACAGAATATTATTATAATTGTTAATTTATTATTAGTTATTAATCTCTTACTGTGTTTAATTTATAAATTAAACTTGATCATAGATCTAAGACATATAAGAAAAAACTGTAATACAGCAGGTTTTTGAATAATGTTATTTTGTTCAATGTCTTTTCATTCTAATGTAGATGAGATGCTGTAGGAACTTAACTCTTGTTTATACCAATTAGCCTATGGTAAAATTGGTTTCAACATATGTCATTTTGCCTAAAGTCACAGAACCTATCCATGATGTTAAATGAGGACTTACTATATATAGTCGATCCTTGAATAACTTGGGGGTTAGAGGCACTGACCTCCCTCATAGTTAAAAATCTGTTTAACTGTAGTTGGCCTTTTGCTTACACAGATTCCCAACCATGGAGTTGACCCTTGAACAACGCAGGTTTGAACTTCAAGGATCAGTTGAAAAAAATCAGAGTATAAGTGAACCCACGCAGTTCAAACCCATGTTGTCCAAGGTCAACTGTATATAAGGTTTGGTACTATCTGAGGTTTTAGGTATCCACTAGGGGTCTTGGAACATAGTTCCTGAGGATAAGGGGAGACTGCTGTATTAGAAAACTATTTCCCACTGCATAGAATTATTGTAAGGATTAAAGGAGAAAATAATGTTAAGTACTTAGAAAAGTACTTGTCACATAAGTCACTTTCAAGATTAGATTCATGAGCTAGTGTTATTGAAAGTGGGGAGAATTTTCTTAGCAGCAGCAATAGCAGAAACAACAGCTATACCTTTAGTTAGCTCTTCCCAGTTCAGAGTATTTTCATGCTCATTGTACTCTCAACCATTGTGAAATCTTAGGACCATGGGAACTGTGTATGTTTAGGAATTTATATTTGATTTGTTTGGTTCTTTCCCTTTTTAGACCAGTTTTCAGGCTAAGTTGGTTTCTTAATGTTCTCTGAAGGTGACCAGTGACTTTTCAAGACTTAATATACAAACTATTTGATTTTAGCTTTTTTGATGTATGTATTTCATTCCATTATAGATATAATTTTTTTGGTGCTCATATTGTCCTGTCTTGGGCCAGTGGGAGCCCCTTCCAGTTGGCCTGAGTCCTTTTCCTATAGCCCAGTAGTCTTTGATAGCTTTCTTACTCATTTAGTAATGTTTTTAAGGAATAGAGAAATTATAGGTATTAAAATCTCATTAATTCAGTTGGGTATATTTATTTGGAGACTCTGAGCTAAAGTTTACCATTTTCTTTTTTTGAAAAGAAAATTAATAGTCTATTCTTGTTTATATGATGAAATAACGCCACAGAAGAAACGGTTCGTGCTTCTTAAGCTCTTTGGAAGGTTTAATTTGCATTCTTACAATTGACAGTAATAGAGCAATGCAACATTTTCTCCTACAGAACCTTCTCACCAGTGCCTGTGGAGGGACAAGTGCCTGTGAATGTTGGTAACTACGGATAAAGAACAATAAAATGAAAGAAATCCTAAACCAAAATGTGGATTATCTGTTTGCAGACTAAGAGTGTCCCTAACCCACCAAGCCCCATCCCCCAGGACAGCTGTGGAAGGTTCCAGAAGGCCCAACTCCAGGAATTCCCTTCTTAGGAACCTTGCTTTGAATATCGCTTCCTGGAATGACTACCCAGCCACTCTCCTTCCTATCTGCATAGTGTGCATTTGACTTATTTTGTTTATGATCTGTCTCCACTCTACTAAGATGGGCCCCGAGAGCAGGAATGTTTTATTTACGGCCACATTCCTAGTGCCAGGAATGTAGCCTAGCATATATAGTAAGCAGATGCTTAATAATATTTGTGGCATGAATGAATGAATATTATAACTATTCACACAGAACAAACCAGAAGGTATATCTAGGAATAGTTGAGTGGTTTACTGAATAGAGGCTATATGTCCTTATGGTCTTGAAAGGGGAAGGAGACAGAGCTGCAAATGCACCATGCCTGGGAAAGTGAAGTAGTCCCGTGGGTGCAGGAGAGTGAATGGATGGCCTCTGGGCTCTGAGGGGCTGCGAGGGGCTGCTGGGAAGGCTGCTGGGCTGTAGGACAGGAACTCAGATCCAAGTGTTTGTTTAGGGCCCAGGAAATACCTGTTGAATGGCTTAGTTTAGGCAATCATTTTTAAGCTTTTTTAAAATGGAGATTTCAAGTAGTGTATTTTATCTTTAATGATACTGGAGCTCCTTACAATTCTTATTGATTATCATTTATGTACATGAAAAACCAGCATACCCTTTTTTTGGGGAAAGCTCCTGGATAGTCTTTGTGCATAATTTCCAGGATTTTTATGTAATGCCATTAAATTCTGTTCATTTTTTTTTCTTCCAAAGAAAAATATGCTGCTGAAAACAGCTTTTGAATCATTATATTTGTGTTTGAATTGTTTGGGAAATATTAAATTAGGGTTTTTACCATCTAGTTTGTAGAAAGGAAGAAAACCCTCATGCATGTGATTTATCTTTTTGCTTATGGGTATTAAAATACAGTATACATTAAGGCTTTGGCATTTTAAGTAAAAGAGTCTATTACACATTGATTCAGTTAGTTTTATCCTATTAAGCGGTTACTATTCAAAGTGTGGATTGCACTGCATTCTGTTACTTCATAAAGGAGTTCTTTTCCTCATGAGAAAATTATTCTTATGGTTATTAATATTAATTTTTGTTTTGTGAATGAGCTGTCCAAAAACTAGGGGAGGGGGAGTGTGGTGGTTGGGGGATGTTTTTGAAAGGCAAGTACTTTTATAGAATTATCTTATTATTTGTAAAAATGAATTTGTTCAGTAGATTAGCTTTTCATCTTAAGATGTTTTCTCCACTAACTAGTTAAGTGCTTTTGGGAAAATAATCTCCCTGGTTCTCAGTTTCCTCATATTTGTTAAACATAAAGTTTGAACTGAATGTGCTTTAAATTCTCCACCATTCTCTAAGAATAGCTGAGCTTCTCATATGATTGGGAAATAATATGTGTTCTTAATATGAAGAAGTGGTTTCTTCTTTGTCCATTTGCTTAGACTATGAACCCTCATTTTGTTAAATTTAGTATATGGAAACTCAGATTTACAGAACCACTAAATTGTAGGGCATGTGTGAGTTTCTTAACTTTCCAAAGGATTTTTACTTCCTTTAAATATAAATAAAAGAGTTAAAGAAGCATAATTTACACATCTTTTTTTGGGGGGGTTTACATTTGTTGTATAAAGTAAGGGTATCATTAGAGGAACCCCATTTGATTTTGAAAGTTTGAGAGACTTGAAATGCAGTGATGAAATTATTTTTAAAATGTGTTTCAAGTCCTGTTTGAACATTATTTTGGAGAGAGATAGAAAGGTTAGTTGCCAATAAAATGAATTTCACTGCGTTGGCAAATTTTTCACTAGTAGAGCAGCAAATGTTGGATTAATAATGTTCTTACTGATTACTCCATTAATAAAAGACTCACTTGCTCCTGATGGTGGGTTCTTGGATCTGCTGAGTGTATGTTTAGTGTGCCTGGGTCCGATATATTTACTGTATATTTAGTATGACTTTAGTAGTCCAAAAATTAATGCAACTGTAAAGTGTCTACCTTAGACCTTGTAATTAGAAATTAGAGGTCCCCAATGATCAACAGAAACCCTTGGATTTCATTATAAAGGATTTATAAAAGATCTGAATGGATTTATAAAAGATTCACAGCAAAGCAGCTCATGGAAAGCAATATAACATTTGCTGTGATTTGCATGGTTGGTGAAACAAAGTAGAAAGGGAAAAAAACTCTTCTTTGTTTTGAAAGACAGTGTTGTCATTGGGTACATATGTCATCTGACCTGAGAGAGAATTTCACCTCAACAAAGACCCAACTTGTGAAACTGTAGCTTCCCTTAGAGAAACTGTTATTCACAGCCTATTAGAGTCATATTTTTTCTGCAGACTAAAGTCACTGACTCAGTGTGTAAGTCATTGCAGAAGGTTAAAAACTTTTAGAACTACCATGCCAACAGAAAGAGTTCAAAGGACTTTTCTCACCTCTAACATACATTTTGTAGTGAATTTCTCAGCTGTAATAACTTAATTAACTCTGTGTTCTTTCTAGCTCCTGAAAGAAATTGTGATTATGAACACTTTTAGAACTGGTGATTCTAACATGTCAACTTTGTCCCTCTGCCATTTTAAGTTCAGATGGAATTGCTTGCTTTTATAACTCTAGTCATGATGTTGCTTTATTTAGTAGCTATTACATTTCCAATTCCATATACTCCTCTGGAGGTGTTCCAGTTCTCACTAAGGTTTCTGTTCCTTTCAACAGCATTGCTTATGGTGTGTGGAACTTTCCTAAACAAGGAACATGAACAGGGCCCAGTTCTTAGAGTGGATGATTGGGAGCTATTCTTTTATTTTTTTAATAGCAGCTTTTTGGAGATATAATTCACATACCACATAGTTCACTCATTTAAAGTATGCAATTCAGTGATTTTTAGTATATTCACAGATATGTGCAACCATCACCACAATCAATTTTAGAACAATTTTATCACCCTAAAAAGCAACCCTATACTCATGATCAGTTACTCCCCATTTCTCCCTAAACCTCCCAGCCCCTGACAACCACAAATCTACTTTTGTCTCTATAGATTTGCCTATCTGTACCTTTCATATAAATGGAATCATACAATGTACAGACTGTTGTGACTGGCTTCTTTCACTTAGCATATTGTTTTCAAGATTCATCCACATTGCAGCATGTATCAGTAGGTACCTCATCCCTCTTTATGGTTGCATAATATTCTATTGTGTGGACAGACCATATATTATTTATCCGTTCATCAGTTGATGGAAGCAATTCTTTTTTGAAATTAACAATCAAGCTGACTGTTTAAAAATAAGTTGAAATGATAGAAAATCTTTTTTTATTTAATAATATACTTTAACAAAATTTATCATTTTATTTTTACTAGCGTTTAGAAGTTTTCCTGAAAGGCATGATTAAATGAGATTTAATTCTAGTAATTTACTGTAAATGTTTTACATAATCAGTTTAGTTTTTGTTGTTTTTTTTAAAACAGCTATCCTCTTTTCTAAGCTTGATCCATCCAGGTTGATTAAATATTAAATTCTCTGATTTTTCCCTTTCTCCTAGACATTTCCTTAGTAGACAGCTTTAGGGGCAGCTATGGTTAAATATGAAACCAGCCTCATTTGGGATATGTTGTTAGATATAAATATCAATTATAGTAAGTCTTTCTGGATGGCAGAGTTTTCTGAAGAGGTGAGGATTTTCCCTTTTAGTCAATCAGGCATTTTTCTGTTTTAACCAGTTTATATTTCTGAAATGTGTAAAACTCTTTCTTACCTTCATAAAAATTGAAATATACCAAGTAAAATTTAATTTTTTTGATGACTCAGTTATTTATATTGCCTGTTATTTGGCTTTTACCGATATAGTCATTTCCCTGTAAAAAACAGGAATTTTTACTTTACTTTAAATAAACCAAGACTGCTGTTTTTTCAGTACTTACATTTTAAAATAATTTTTCTGCTTGCTCTCTTGCTATCAATTTATGTAGCTATTAGTATGCTTTCCTATAATAGCTTTGCTCCTGGTTTTCACTTTATTCCATTAAAAACCCCCCACAGAATCAAGCTTGTTAACCCTGCAAAGGTAGTTTGATTAAAAGGACTAAGAATTCAGTCTTTGTGCAATTTTTGGTTGTCAGCTATATTCTGAATAAGTGAGGTTGCTAGGTATTGAGTTCAGGATGAGTAAGATGTTATTACAGTTATTTTTAGTATATTTTTAAAGGGGAGGAGAAAGGAAATTTGAATCAAATTTGTGTCTTAGCAGACAGTGCCTGTTTTCCACTAGACCAAAGTAGATTTCTTTCGAGTATATTGATGTAGAAAATGGGAATTACAAATTAGATTCTATAACTAATGAAGAATTAATTAATAATTCTATAACTAGGTTTATTATAAAGCTACAATGTTCATGTTAAATTAGGAAAGTATTGATTTTTGTTGAAATTTACCATAATTTTGGGAAAGAGCTTTGCTGACTTTCCCAAGAAACATCTGGTAAAAGTAACTGTAGAAACTTGGTGTGTTGTGTGTTCTCTAATATACTGCCAAGGAAGAACCTGCCATATTTCTTCCCCTTTGGTCTAAACGGAAGGTGTGCATGAATCTTCATCCTAGAAATTTATTAGCCTGGCATTCAGTAGTGCTGAAACAGAGCTAGTTTGTTATTGTTTGTTGTTTGTTTTTGGAAGGTTTGTTCTTGCTGAAGGGCCTGGCCAGGTGCCAGACTGCCTAGTGCCTGCCCAGCTGCTTCAGTTAAAAACCAAAGTAGATTCAATTCTTAGGAGTGTGTGTTTTCAATGTCTTAATTTTCAAAGTGATCAATATGTAGTTACTTAGTAAATGGCATGTAGTTTGCTCAAAAATGTCAGTCTGAGCATCGGATTTCTCTTCAGGGAAGCGAGTTGCCTAACCTGAAGAGTTTGGGTTAGGATTAAATGAGATACTGCGAGTCAGAGCACTTGGCACCTGGTAGGTGTTTAGCAATATTGTTGTTTTCACCCTACTCCCCTCCCCCCCCAAACCTGTTTTCATCAGTGTTGAGATGTACCCCAGGAACAGCTATGAGGAAGCAGGGGCACAGGGGAAGCATGAGTTCTGATGTTGCTGAAACCTCACACCAGAGCTGTGCTAGCAGCAGGGAGCTCGGGGTCCCCACTTAGATTTAAGGAAGGAGTCGGATGCAGGCTTCCCTAATATCCAGGCAGAAATTGCCTTTTGTCGTGGTGTTTACTGCCCTTTGCATGTGCTTCCTCCAGCCCTGATCTCTGCCTCCCTGCTGGCTGTAACAGGGTAGCATGATTCCAATAAGGGAGACCATAAAAAACAGATACACAGATGCTGGACACAGCATCCTGGAGCCAATGGGTTGCGCAGAAAAATAAATCAGGGTGAGAACACCGACACTGATGGCTTTATATCTGGTGGGTGAAAGGTGCATTAATCTCTCTGAATGACTGGGTTTTTTTTTTTTAAGATTTTATTGGGAAGGGCCGGCTGAGTGGCTCAGTTGGTTAAGAGCTCGCTCAAGAGTTTGAGCTCTGAGCAACAGCGGTTCGA
>NW_017731665.1:415652-419489 GCF_001890085.2 Hipposideros armiger | reverse complement strand
TAACCATCGCGCCACTCGGCCGGCCCTGTTGTTCACCATCTTAGCTGTAGAGTGTCACTGGCCCTCAGGTGGGATCCGAACTGGGGCCCTGCTGCTCAGAGCTGGCGTCCCAAGCCAACTCTTAACCAACATACCACTCGGCTGGGCCATGACTGTTTTAATACCATGAATGTGCACTTGAATTACCACTTCCCCCCTTTTACAGATAAAGAAACATGTATTTTTCACATGTCAAGTGCTCAATTCACACTTCTCCATAGGGGATCACTAGGGTGTCGATATTTCTTATGATAGTCTTTGTAAGATTGTCATGAAAATTCTTTGTATAGGGACTTAGGATTTATCTAAACCTAACTTGCCTCCCAGTCTCGTGCAGGCCTAATGGTGCTGTGCCGATTGCTTTTGTAAACTTTCTCTGATGCTGGGCCACTGATGTCAAGCTTCTTGTACCATATCTAGAACTTTCTAAAGGCTCATATCCTGCCACTTTCCCCCTACTTGTAGCTATCCTTCAGTTTCCTGAAGTTCTACTTAAAAAAAAAATTTGATGTATAAAAAATTCATATAACAGAAAACCATTTTAAAGTTAATTCAGTGGCATTTTGTTCATTTACAATGTTGTACAACTATCACTTCTAATTCCAAAGCTTTTTCATCAACAAAAAGAAAACCTACCTCTTAAGCAGTCACTCCCCATTCCTCCCTCCTCCCATCACCTGACAACCACTAACCTACTTTCTTTCTCTATGGATTTGCTTATGCTGGGTATTTCTTATAAATGAATCATACAGTGTGTGGCCTTTGTGTTTGGCTTCTCTCACTGGGCATCATGTTTTCAAGGTTCATCCAGATTGTAGCCTGTGTCAGTGCTTCGTTCCTTTTTATGCCTGTTTTATAGACCCTTGCATGGATAGACCAAACCACATTTTGTTTATGTATTCATCTGTTGAAGGGCATTTGGATTGTTTCTACCTTTTGACTATTGTGAATGATGCTGCTGTGAACACTTGTGTACAAGTTTTTGTTTGAGCACAAGTTTTCCATTCTTTTGGGTATATGCATGCCTGGGAGTAGAATTGCTGGGTCATATGGTAATTTTATGTTGAACTTTTTGATAAAACTGCCACTTTTTAAAATGAGAGACTTGGGAAAAGTCACATCTGGTAGTCAGATGTTTCAGGAAACACCGTTCAAGTTGAGACTCAAGCTGGTAATAGGTAATACTGTGCACTACGTATCTTGTTTGAAATGATTTTGTTTACCGTAAGTTGGAATGGTGTTGTGATTAGGATAAAATTATAATGTAGATATAATATGTTTAGAGACCTTTTTCTTTTTGATAAACTTATGGGTTTTGGCTGTCCCCTTAAGGCTGGCAATGGATTTGGCAACTTTGGAATCATGTGTTAGATAAACAGTCAGTATCTAGAGCAAGCTTTAAACAAAGTACTATTTAAATATTGACAAGAAAAAAAAGCCCAAAACAACTCTAGGAACTTTCGTGTTCAAATGAATTCAAACTGTCTAAATACAGCGTGGTTAAATTAGGCTTCCCCTTGGGTTTCCGTGGGGCCGCGTGAGCCTGGGGGCCTCTTGTGCCTGCCTGGGACACTCTCTGCTTGTTAGCTATCCTTAGAGCGCGGGAATGTGGGATACTGTCCACAGTCAGCAGTGTTCCCACAATGCTGCCTTAATATAGAACGTTTTTCTAAAAAAACTTGGCTACTGAAAGAGCTCCACTCCCAAACATGGGCATCAGTGCAGAGTTCATTTTTGTTTGTTTTTATGTAGTTAAAACAAGAAAGAGTATGTAAACTTGTCAGCGTTACCAAATGTTAGTATTACTTAGGGTAGAAGAGGAGAAAACCAAGTTTCTAATCAGAAAAACACTTTTCTGACTTTAGGGCAAAGGAAGAGGCAGTGGGCCCTCTGTGGCTGCATGGGGGAGGTTGGAGATGGCAAATCTCAAGCTGCCCTTTCCTGAGAAGGTGGGAGGGTGGGAAATGTTCACGGATGGGTGTGAGGGCGACAACAGGGACAACCTCAGCCCTCCGCTCCAGAGAGTGGTATCTCTCCCCAGCTGTGTTTATTGATCCTCTTGAAAAGTTGCCCTCATGGGGCAGCTTGAAACGCCCCATAGGGCAGCTAAATTACGATGGCCACAAGTGGATGACTGCCAGAACGGTTAGGCTCTGACCCAGAGTCCAGCAAATGTCATTCACCTGTTGTTAGGGTATTTTTCAAGCCTGGAGGTGGGTAGGTAAAACTATTCAGAATGTGTGCAGGTAGCTTCTCCAGGAGACAAAAGGAGCATACAGTGTAAGTCAGGATCCCATCAAGGAGAAAACTCTTCTTAGAAGTGCCCTGCTACTCTGCTGTTGGACTGCATGTTGCTTTCTCTTTTTAAGGCCACCTTTGCTTGCATTCATTTATTGAATCAAGTTTCTGAGTACCTACTAGAGATCGAGGATACGAGGACAACAACTGTGCTCCTTGTCTCAAAAATCTCCCAGACTACCCCATTCTTGCTGGTGGGAGTATGACGTGGAGCACCTCGGGCTGTGGGAAACAGCCTGGCTGCTCCTCAAAAGGTTAAACACAGAGTTGCTATGTGACCCAGCAGTTCTACTCCTAGGTGGACAGCCCAAAGAGGGGGAAACTTCCACACAAAATACTTGTAGGTGTACACAGCGGCATTATTTGTAATAGCCAGAAGGTCCAGACAATCCAAATGTCTATCCATATGATGGAATATTATTCACCCATAAAAAGGAATGAAGCACTGATACATACTACAACCTGGATGAACCTTAAAACTTATGCTAAATGAAAGAAGCCAGACACCAAAGGTCATTTATTAAATGATTCAATTTTTGAGTGTCTAGAACGGGTAAATTCATAGAAACAGAAAGTAAATTAGTAGTTGTCTGGAGCTGGGGGATTTGAGGGGAAATGGAGAGTGACTGCTAATGGGTACTGGGTTTCTTTTTGAGGGAATGAAAATGTTATGAAATTGATTGTGGTGATGGTTGCACAACTGTGAATATACTAAAAATCACTGAATTGTCTACTATAATTGGATGAATTGTATGGTGTGTGAAGCATATCTCAATAAAGCTATTATAGAAAACAAATAAACCTCCCAGAGTAGCATGAACTAACATTGATCATTAATTAGAGTATATTGTAGTACAAGATGGTAGGATTGGAAAGAGATTTTTTAGTTCATCTCTACAGAGCAGAGAGATTAGGAGGACAATGTTGTTGCAGCCTTTTGGGAAAGATGGAGATCCTTAGGGAATCGGTGAGCTTTGGGGATCTGGTTCACAATTTTGGAGATTCATAATCTTCATTTACATCAGTGTTCGGAGTTGTACAAGAAGACTGATTCATGCTAATCATGAGACTGATGTATAAACTAGGTACCAGTGTATTAGTTTACATTGGGTATATGGTGCACTTTTCCAGTGGCTAGAGTATTTATATCTACTGCCCAGGGCACTTCCTCCATGATATCAAGATATGTGGGAGGCCAAATTCATAGTAACAAGATTGCTTAAGGAGCGTAGTATTTGAGCAAAGGATCCTAAAGCACGTGATATGGGGAATCCCAGTGAGTACAATTTACCAGCGACTAGAGTACTTACTTACATTTATGTCCACCAGACTGAATGCCCTCCCTGGACTGTGTAAACACCACCAAAGCTCTCACCTTGTGCTGTTTTTTAAAGAAGAGATGTTACAAAACAAACAGATAAGTATACAAAAAAAATAAAACCTAATCATAAAGTAGGAAATTCTGCTTCAGAAGGGATGCAAACATACATAGAAATGCTT
>NW_017731665.1:410315-412442 GCF_001890085.2 Hipposideros armiger | reverse complement strand
TATCATCATTTTAAATGATTATATATTTTATTATAGGGATGTAGTATAATTTATTTGGGAAATAGCCTTTGTGGAAATTTAGTTTCCAGTTTTGTATGACTGTATATCATGATACTAAGATATACATTTTCCAGACGTCCATCCCTCAAATCAGAATGTATCATACGATTTAATGTATGTCATAGTTTAGTTGTAGCATTTTCTTTTATTTCCTAGTAGAACAAAAACTAATGATACATCTTAACAATAACTGGCATCTCAGCATTGATGAAATGTAGTACCGTAAGTTATGATGTGGCAAACAAACATCCGTATAGGCAATTGTCTTTGTCCCCCATGAATTACTAGTGAGGCTGAACCCTTTTTCATATGTGTATTGATTGCTCTCTTGTATTTCTTCTTTTATGAGTTGCCTTTGAATTGAGGTGTTTTGTCTTTTCCTTATCAATTTGTAAATATCTTTACATAAGTATCTTTGATCTTTGTCTTTTTGTTGTAAAATTTTCCCCAGTTTGAAATTTGCCTTTCAATCATGATATTTTTTTGGCATGTGAAAATTTAAAATGTTTATATTGGGCATGTCTATCTCTGTTTTCTTTTATGGTTTCTATGGTGACATGGTTAAGCGTTCCCCTCTCCAGGATTATGTAACATATTAACCTATATTTTCCTCTAATGCATTTACATTTTTTTCTTTTTTCATACTGGTATCTTTAATCCATCTAACATTTTTTTTAGTGTGGGGTATGGGTGGTCCAAGTGGTTAGGCAGTTATTTTATACTGTTTATTGATATATACAGTTTATATATAGATCATTGATATATACTATTTATGAATAGTATATAGAATTCTAATTTATATGTGAGTCTGTTCTTGCAGATCTTTTTGTCTTTCTGTTTTATACATTTATTCTTCCAGGTAACAGTTAAACTTGTTTCCTCACAAATCCCCTTTGGCATTTTGATTCAAGCTCTTTCAGGTTACAGATTAATTTGATACCTTTACTTTTACAATTTTGAGTCTTCTCATCCCTCAAGCTGGTGTGTGTGTGTGTGTGTGTGTGTGTGTGTGTGTNTCTTCCCTTGTGGCACAGGTGGCTGCAGCCATTCCAGGTAACACAGTGATATCCAGTGAAGAAGAAAGACTTTTCCTCTCACACATGTCTTTAATAAAACAAGAAACTTTTCCTAGAGGTCCCTGAGCAGACCTCCCTAAGTCCTTTTGGCCAGGGTATGACCATGTGCCATGCGCTCACCAGTTATCAGCAAGGGGAGGGAGCTCCCTTGGCCTAGGCCAGGGATTGGCAAACTTTTAAGCCGGAAGAGCAGCCAGGGGTCAGCAAACTGCGGCTTGCGAGCCACATGCGGCTCTTTGGGTACGTACATGTGACTGAAGTAAAATTGAAAATGAAAATAAAACTATCATAGTTTCATTTATAAAAATTTTAAAGGATATTATTCACATATGGTTATGTAAAAATATATTTATGGATCTCAAATAATTTTTAAATTGTTGCGAGGGACAGGATTGGCTGTTCCAGGGGTCGGCAAAGTTTTGAGATGGAACGTACCCAAAGAGCCGCATGTGGCTTACGAGCTGCAGTTTGCCGACCCCCTGACCTATACTTACCTTGCTTCATCCACTGGGGCCGGGTGAGGTGGGGTGCGGTTTTCTTCCTGAGCAAGTGGGAGGGAGATCCCCCAAAGAGAATCAGCCTTCTGCTATGGAGGAAGGTTGGAGGCGGGGACATGAAGAAAGAAAATGGCCCTGAGGGATGCAAAGCATTAAGGCGTGACTTTAGTTAAAACATGCAGTGTTTTAAAAATGAAAATTTTAGGAGAAACTTGTGACCTTGGATTGTGCGACCAACTCAGCCTTTGCATTTCTCGTCTCCATTTCTCCAAGATAGTTCTAGCCCCTCACACCTTGCACACACCTCGCACAGTTGCCCCTTCCACCTAGAATCTACACCCCAAGAGCTGAGTTTGCTCAAAGAGCAGCACCTCTCTGCAGCCCCCACTCTACTCAGCCTTTAGAGTGGACAGACTTGCAACTTCCCCCTGCTCTCCTGGCGCCTTCCATCAGCTGTTACACCCTCTTCCCCACCCTGCCCCCGACACACACAC